>NW_027195390.1:142500-200736 GCF_038502225.1 Cherax quadricarinatus
GGCAGAGGAAAGTTTTGTTCCCAAGGGAAACAGAAATAATAGGAAGACCAAGACGAGTCCTTGGTTTACCCGAAGGTGTAGGGAGGCAAAAGCTAAGTGCAACAGAGAATGGAAAAGGTACAGGAGGCATAGGACCCAGGAAAACAAGGAGATTAGTAGAAGAGCCAGAAACGAGTATGCACAGATAAGGAGGGAGGCCCAGAGACAGTATGAAAACGACATAGCATCGAAAGTCAAATCTGACCCGAAACTGCTGTATAGCCACATTAGGAAGAAGACAACAGTCAAGGACCAGGTGATAAGGCTGAGGAAAGAAGGTGGGGAACTCACAAGAAACGATCAAGAGGTATGTGAGGAGCTCAACACGAGATTTAAGGAAGTATTTACAGTAGAGACAGGAAGGACTCTGGGGGGACAGACCAGATGGGGACACCAACAAGGAATACACCAACAAGTGTTGGACGACATACATACAGATGAGGAGGAGGTAAAGAAACTGCTAAGGGACATCGATACCTCAAAGGCAATGGGACCGGACAACATCTCTCCATGGGTCCTTAGAGAGGGAGCAGATATGTTGTGTGTACCACTTACCACAATCTTCAACACATCCCTGGAAACTGGGCAACTACCTGAGGTATGGAAGACAGCAAATGTAGTTCCCATTTTCAAAAAAGGAGACAGAAAAGAGGCACTAAACTATAGACCTGTGTCATTGACGTGTATAGTATGCAAAATTATGGAGAAGATTATCAGGAGGAGAGTGGTGGAGCACCTGGAACGGAACAGGAGTATAAATGCCAACCAGCACGGATTCACGGAAGGCAAATCCTGTGTCACAAACCTTCTGGAGTTCTATGATAAAATAACAGAAGTAAGACAAGAGAGAGAGGGGTGGGTTGATTGCATCTTCTTGGACTGCAAGAAGGCCTTTGACACAGTTCCTCACAAGAGATTAGTGCAGAAGCTAGAGCATCAGGCGCATATAACAGGAAGGGCACTGCAATGGATCAGAGAATACCTGACAGGGAGGCAACAACGAGTCATGGTACGTAATGATGTATCACAGTGGGCACCTGTGACGAGCGGGGTCCCACAGGGGTCGGTCTTAGGACCAGTGCTATTTTTGGTATATGTGAACGACATGACGGAAGGGTTAGACTCAGAAGTGTCCCTGTTTGCAGATGATGTGAAGTTAATGAGGAGAATTAAATCTGATGAGGACCAGGCAGGACTTCAAAGAGACCTGGACAGACTGGACACCTGGTCCAGCAAATGGCTTCTCGAATTTAATCCTGCCAAATGCAAAGTCATGAAGATAGGGGAAGGGCACAGAAGACCGCAGACAGAGTATAGGCTAGGTGGACAAAGACTGCAAACCTCACTCAAGGAGAAAGATCTTGGGGTGAGTATAACACCGAGCATGTCTCCGGAAGCACACATCAATCAGATAACTGCTGCAGCATATGGGCGCCTGGCAAACCTGAGAACAGCATTCCGATACCTTAGTAAGGAATCATTCAAGACACTGTACACCGTGTATGTCAGGCCCATACTGGAGTATGCAGCACCTGTTTGGAACCCGCACTTGATAAAGCACGTCAAGAAACTAGAGAAAGTACAAAGGTTTGCAACAAGGTTAGTTCCAGAGCTAAGGGGAATGTCCTATGAAGAAAGATTAAGGGAAATCGGCCTGACGACACTGGAGGACAGGAGGGTCAGGGGAGACATGATAACGACATATAAAATACTGCGTGGAATAGACAAGGTGGACAAGGACAGGATGTTCCAGGGAGGGGACACAGAAACAAGAGGCCACAATTGGAAGTTGAAGACACAAATGAGTCAGAGAGATAGTAGGAAGTATTTCTTCAGTCATAGAGTTGTAAGGCAGTGGAATAGCCTAGGAAATGACGTAGTGGAGGCAGGAACCATACACAGTTTTAAGACGAGGTTTGATAAAGCTCATGGAGCGGGGAGAGAGAGGGCCTAGTAGCAACCGGTGAAGAGGCGGGGCCAGGAGCTAGGACTCGACCCCTGCAACCACAAATAGGTGAGTACACATACTCTCATTCACAAACACACATCAGAAACAACCACACAAAAACACGTAAGTTTTTCATTCTGTGGTAACAAAGATAAAAATGGGTTGCCGTAGAGCAGAATGGAAAACCATGGGATGGGAGGATGAGTCTGGGAAGGAAAACTGGGAGAGTGGGAAGGAAGACTGGGAGAGTGGGAAGGAAGACTGGGAGAGTGGGAAGGAAGCTACAGTAGCTTAGCAAGACAATGCAGACAGCAGGATATGGAAGCTACAAGCCTCAGCAGCAGATGGTAAGATACAAAGCTTTGAAGAAGAACTGAAGGTTTCAAAGCTGTCTAAGGAACCAATGAGCAGTATGGGCATGACATCAAGAATTGCTAAATCAATCGCAAATGAGGGGACTGGAGGAAACAAAGGAGTTAAACTGATGGGAAAAGCCAAATTACAAGAGGGAGGACTACACAGGCATGAGGAACTTCCTGCAAAAGGTTCAATGGGAAAGAGAATTGGCAGGAAAACAGTAAACGAAATGATGGACTATGTGACAACTAAATGCAAGGAGGCAGAGGAGAGGTTCGTTCCCAAGGGAAACAGAAATAATGGGAAGACTAGAACGAGACCTTGGCTTACCCAAAGGTGTAGGGAGGCAAAAACTAAGTGTACTAGAGACTGGAAAAAGTTCAGAAGACAAAGGAGCCATGAAAATAAAGAGATAAGTTAAAGATCCAGAAACAAGTATACACCGATAAGGAGGAAGGACCACCGACAATACAAAAATGACATAGCATCGAAAGTTAAGTCTGGCCCAAAGATGTACTGCCACATCAGGAGAAACAACAATCAAGGAAAAGGTAATCAGGTTGAGGAAGGAAGGAGGGGAGCTCACAAGAAATGACCAAAATGTATGTGAGGAGCTAAACATGAGATTTAAAGAAGTGTTTACAGTGGAGACAGAAAGGACTCTGGGAAGTCTGAATAGGGGTCTACACCAACAAGGAATATACCAACAAGTGCTGGACGAAATACACACAACCGAGGAGGTGAAGACGATGCTGAGTGAACTAGATATCTTAAAAGTGGTAAGATCAGGCAACAGGTCTCGGTGGATCCTTAGAGAGGGAGCAGAGACGTTCCTTCTCTGTGGCCACACTGACAACTATTTTCAACGCTTCCATTGAACTGGGCAACTACCTGAGGTATGGAAGACGGCAAATGTAATCTCAGTTTTTAAGAAAGGAGACAGACAAAAGATAGTAAACTACACACCATTGTCACTGATATGTATAGTATGCAAAGTCATGGAGAAGATTATCAGGAGGAGAGTGGTGGAGCACCTAGAAAGGAACAAACTTATTAATGACAACCAGCATGGATTCAAGGAAGGAAAATTCTGTGTCACAAACCTACAAGGTAATGGAAGCAAGACACGAGAGAGAGAGGGGGTAGGTATTTTGCATTGTCACAGTGGAGACAGAGAGACTTCCAAAAAGACGGAGTGGACGAGTACACCATTAAGTGCTGGACACAATACATGCAACCGAAGAGGAGAAGGTGAAGAGGCTGCTAAGCGAACTAGATACCTCAAAGGCGATGGGACCAGATAACATCTCTCCCAAGGTCCTGAGAAATGTATCACACCCACTCTTTGTTTCACTAACAATAATCTTTCAACACATCTATGGAAACAGAGCGAATACCTGAGGTATGGAAGACAGCAAATGTAGCCCTGATTTTTAAGGATAGGGACAGACAGGCTGCACTAAATTACAGACTATTGCCACTGACATGTATAATATGTAAAGTTATGGAGAAGATTATCAGGAAAAGAGTGGTGGAGCACCTAAAACTGAATATACTAATATAACAACAAGCACGGCTTCAGGGGAGGAAAATCCCTACGTCACGAACGTATTGGAGTTCTATGACAAGGTAACAGAAATAAGACAGGAGAGAGATGAATGGGTAGACTGCGTCTTCTTGGGCTGAAAGAAGGCTTTAGACGCAGTACCACACAAGAGACTGGTTGAAAAACTAGAGAAGCATGCAGGAATAGGAGAGACAGTACTGCAGTAAATCAGGGAATACCTGGCAGGAAGGAAACAACGTGTGCCGGTCCGAGACGAGATATCAGAATCGGAGCATGTGTTGGGTGTTGAATGGGGTTCCACAAGGGTCAGTCCTAGGTCCAGTGCTGCTTCTTTTATATGCGAATGACATGATAGAAGGGAGAGAGCCAAAGGTGTCCCTGTATGCAGACGATGTGAAGCTAATGAGAATACAAGTGAACGAGGATCAAGTAAGCCTACTAGGGGTTCTGGACAGGCAGCAAGCCTGGTCCAACAAATGGCCCCTGGAGTTTAGCCCCAGCAGGTTAAGGATAAAGAAAACCACAGACAGAGTATAGCCTAAGAGGTCAGAGGCTGCAAAATTCGCTCAAAGAACGGGTGATCATACCGAGCACATTAATCAAATAACTGATGCAGCGTATGGGCGCCTGGCAAATCTGCGAATAGCGTTTCGACATCTAAGTAAGGAGTCATTCACGGCACTACACCGTTATGTCTGACCCATATTGGAATATGCAGCACCAGAATGGAACCCACACAGAGTCAAACACGTCAAGAAATTAGAGAAAGTACAAAGGTTTGAGACAAGATTAGTCCCGGAGCTAAGGTATATGTCCAATGAGCAAAGGTTGAAGAAACTCATTCTGACAACACTGGAAGATAGGAGGGATAGGGAAGAAGTGATAACAACATATTAAATACTGAGAGGAATTGACAGGGTGGATAAGGACAGAATATTTCAGAGATATAACACAGTAACAAGGGGTCACAACTGGAAGTTGAAAACTCACAGTCACAGGGATGTTAGGAAGTATTTCTTCAACCATAGAGTTGTCAGGAAGTGGAATAGTCTGGAGAGTTACGTAGTGGAGGCAGGATCCATACATAGCTTTAAGAAGAAGAATGATAAGGCTCATGGAGCAAGGAGTGGACCTAGTAGAGACCAGTGAAGAGGCAGCGTCAGGAACTATCACTCGACCCCAGCAACCACAATTAGGTGAGCACATACACACAAGGGATAGGGGGACCTGATAAGGACGTATTAAATATACACAAATAATCCGGACATGTGTCAGCCTTGATGTGTTTACTTTACATTAATGGACTCTTATAAGAAACACTTGTTTTTTTTTTTCTGTTGGTAGAAAAATATTCGTTTCCTGTCCATTGTTTAGTAGTTATATATTTTTTATAGAATTCTTGTCTACTAACACTATCCGATGATGACGAAGAGACGGGTGGAGGTTGAGGGCAAGTTAGGAGAGGATGAAAGAGTCTAAGAGAGGCTAGAAGAGCTTCGATGATGCTGACACACAATAGACAGGTGACGCAGCACTACAAACAAACTCCTGACGACAGCCACTCTCACCTGTTGAAGTGACTGAGTCAGGTGACCCCGAGTTCTTATACCTCTCCTCCTTCACCACTCCCTCACCACTCCACACACACACACACACACACACACACACACACACACACACACACACACACACACACACACACACACACACACACACACACACACACACGCGCGCGCGCGCTCCAGGAGCTATGAATCGACCCCTGTAACCACAAATAGGTGAGTACACACACACGCCCGCAGAAAGGAATGAGTTTATACAAGGTAACCATCACGGTTTCAGGAAAAGGAAATCCTGTATTACTAACCTACTCGAGTTTTACGACAAGGTGGCAGAAGTAAAACTGGAGAGACAGGGATGGGTAGACTGCATTTTCTTGGAATGTAAGGTGTTCGACACAGACACAGCTCCGCACAAGAGATTAGTGCAGAATCTGGAGGAGCAGGCAGGAATAACAGGAAAGGCACTGCAGTGGATTACAGAATATCTGACAGGAAGGAAACAATGAATAATGGTACGTGACGAGGTGTCAGAGTGAGGGCCTCGGAAATCGTAATAACACCATTGAAAATAAATCGCGGAACGGGTAGTTTGAACCCATGGGAAGTGAGTCATAAAATTTGCTGGCCAATGTGTTAACTACTAGACCACCTGACCTTAATAAGAGTCATCTGACTAGATACATGTATATTTCTGTCACCACAAATGTTTTTTACAGACGAATTCCACATCAGCGTGGCTGTGGCGAGCTCTAGCCCATGTCCCCTCAAAGCTACCATCATCAGTCACGAAATCGGAATAACAGATTTACCTGGAGAGTTTAGCTGAAGAGGGTTTCGGGGGTCAACGCCCCCCGCGGCCCGGTCTGAGACCAGGCCTCATTCACTTCAAATAGAGTAGGCCACAGCCACGCTGGTGGGGGATTTATCTACAGAAACCTGCTTTTGTGGTCACAGTGGTGGCCCATGCTAACTTCTCTATGGTGTATAGAAATATGCATAGTTGTATGAATATTAGAGCCAGATGACCCAGTGGTTAACCCACTTTCCTGTGAATGTCAATTTTGACTCACTAGTCATGACTTTTTTTTAAATCTAAGTGAGATATTGGCCCCTGAGAAATAATATACGTGAGTACAGATAAAAAGTGCAGAGGGAGGATCAAGCCTCCACCACGTCTTGCACTGAGTGACCCACATGGGTTAAGAGTTTAATATGAACTGAACATTAAAAACCCCGAGAAATACGCCATGAGTTAAGCACCTTCTAGTGTACTAGTAATATTGCTCTCGGTATTATCGAATTGAGATATACACACTGGGAGCGTACACACACTGTGTCTCATTGTATACGTACTACACTCACTGTATCTCTCACTGCATATGTATTAACACACACTGTATCTCTCACTGCATACGTACTAACACACACTGTGTCTCTCACTGCATACGTACTAACACACACAGACACACACACACACACACACACACACACACACACACACACACACACACACACACACACACACACACACACACACACTGTCTCTTACTGCATACCGACTAACACACACTGTGTCTCTCACTGCATATGTACTAACACACACTGTGTCTCTGACTGCATACGTACTAACACACACTGTGTCTCTCACTGTATACGTACTAACACACACTGTGTCTCTCACTGCACACGTACTAACACACACTGTATCTCTCACTGCATACGTACTAACACACACTGTGTCTCTCTCTGCATATGTATTAACACACACTGTATCTCTCACTGCATACGTACTAACACACACTGTGTCTCTCACTGCATACGTACTAACACACACTGCATCTCTCACTGCATACGTACTAACACAGAAGATTATCAGGAGAGTGGTGAAGCACCTAGAGAGGAACAAGGTTATAATCGACAGCCATCATGGTTTCAGGGAAGAGAAATCCTGTGTCACAAACCTGCTGGAGTTTTATGACAAGGTAACGGAAGTACGACATGAGAGACAGGGGTGCGTAGATTGCATCTTCTTGGACTGCAAGGTCTTCGACACAGTTTCTTACAAGAAGTTAGTGAAAAAGCTTGAGGATCAGGCACGTATAACAGAAAAGGCACTGCAATCGATCAGAGATTACCTGACAAGGAGGCAACAACGAGTCATCGTACGTGACGAGGTGTCAGAGTGGGCGCCTGTGACGAGCGGGGTCCCACAGGGGTCAGTCCTAGGACCAGTGCTGTTTTTGGTATATGTGAATGACATGACGGAAGGGATAGACTCAGAAGTGTATCTGTTTGCAGATGATGTGAAGTTTATGAGAAGACTTAAATCGGATGAGGATCTGGCAGAACTACAAAGAGATATGGACAGGCTGGAAGCCTGGTCCAGCAACTGGCTCCTCGAATTTAACCCCTCCAAATGCAAAGTTATAAAGATCGGTGAAGGGCAAAGAAGGCTGCATACGTACTAACACACACTGTATTTGTTCTAACACGCACAGGGATGTTAGGAAGTATTTCTTCGGTCACAGAGTTGTCGGGAAGTGGAATAGCCTGGGAAGTGATGTAGTGGAGGCAGAGGCAGGATCCATACATAGCTTTAAGAAGAGGTATGATAAAGCTCACAGAGCGGGAAGAGTGACCTTGTAGCTGCCAGCGAAGAGGTGGGGCCAGGAGCTGTGAATCGACCCCTGCAACCACAACTAGGTGAGTGCGCTGTGTTTCTCATTGCATATCTACTAACACATGCAACCTTCAACACAGTGTTGGGTCACCTGCTGCCCTGACAGTCATGAGATAGGGCTGCAACACAGTGTTTGGTCACCTGACAGTCGTGAACGAGGGCTGGAACACAGTGTTGGGTCACCTGACAGTCGTGAACGAGGGCTGGAACACAGTGTTGGGTCACCTGACAGTCATGAGATAGGGCTGCAACACAGTGTTGGGTCACCTGACAGTCGTGAACGAGGGCTGCAACACAGTGTTGGGTCACCTGACAGTCGTGAACGAGGGCTGGAACACAGTGTTGGGTCACCTGACAGTCATGAGATAGGGCTGCAACACAGTGTTGGGTCACCTGACAGTCGTGAACGAGGGCTGCAACACAGTGTTGGGTCACCTGACAGTCGTGAACGAAGGCTGCAACACAGTGTTGGGTCACCTGACAGTCGTGAACGAAGGCTGCAACACAGTGTTGGGTCACCTGACAGTCGTGAACGAAGGCTGCAACACAGTGTTGGGTCACCTGACAGTCGTGAACGAAGGCTGTGCCAAGCACTGTTGCCTTTAGTGGACTTGACCTGACAATGGGTCCTGGAGTATACCTGGAGGGGGTTTCCGGGCTCAACACCCCGCTGCCCGGTCTGTGACCAGGCCTCGCGGTGGGTCAGACGCTGATCAACCAGACTGCTACTGCTAGCCGCAAGCAAACTGATATACGAATCACTGCCTGGCTGATCAGGTACTGACTTTAGGTGCTTGTCCAGCGCCTTCTTGAAGACAGCTAGGGGTCTATTGGTAATCCCCCTTATGTATGCTGGGAAGCAGTTGAACAGTCTTGAACCCCTGACACTTTCTGTATTTCTCTCAGTGTACTCGTGGCGCCCCTGCCTTTCATTGGAGGAATATTGCATCTCCTACCAAGTTTTTTGCTTTCATAACGAGAGATTTTCGTATGCAAGTTTGGTGCCAATCCCTCTAGGATTATCCATATGTATATTATCATATATCTTTCTCGCCTACATTCCAAGGAATACAAATCAACGGACTTCAACCATCCCCAGTAATTTAGGGACTTTATCGTACTTATGTGTGCCGTGAAGGCTCTCTGTTTACTCTATAGGTCAGTATTTTCTCTTGCCTTGAAAGGGACTACAGTCTACAGAGAAAAAGCGTTTAGAAGAGAATCAACATAGGCTTTGCATCCCTAGTTTTGAAGATTCTCATTAACCATCCTATTATTTTTCTAGGCAGATGTGGTAGATACTTTGTCGTGATCTTTGAAAGTGAGATCCTCTGACATTATCAGATAATGTCAGAGATACTCTGATATAGTTTTAATTTCCTCAAGTTTTCCATATCGGAGTACTTGAAATTTCTCTTTATTGATCAACATAATGTTTTCTACGGCCCAGTTAAAGATTTGGTTGAAGTCCGATTGAGATCTTGCAATGTCTTCAGTGGATGACACTGTAATGCATATTCGGATGTCATGCAAATTCTGACATAGACAAAGATGTAAGCTGAGGCTTACATTTTTGTCTATGTCAGAAATGAGGATGAGGAACAGGATGGGGACGAGTACTGTGCCTTGTGGAACACAGCTTTACACTATTACACCTTTATCACATTTTTTTTGCGCTATTACTCCACGGTCACACTTGTCAAAGGCTTTTGCAAAGTCTGTGTATATTACATCTGCATTTTGTTTTTTTCTCTAGAGCATCCAGGACCTTGTCATAGTGGTCCAGTAGCTGGGACAGGCAGGAGCGACCTGCTCTAAACCCATGTTGCCCTAAGTTGTGTAATGAATGGGTATCTAGGTGGGTGGCGATCTTGCTTCTTTGAACCCTCTCAAAGATTTTTATGATACGGGATGTTAGTGCTATTGGTTTGTGGTTCTTTGCAATTGCTTTATTGCCATCTTTGTGGAGTGGGGCTGTGTCTGTTGTTGTCAGTGACTGTGGGATGACTCCTCTGTCTATGCTCCTTCTCCACAGAATGCTGAAGACACGTGACAAGGGCTTCTTGCAATTCTTGGTGAGCACGAAGCTCCACGAGTCTGGACCAGAGTGCATGACTGGTGAGCACGAAGCTCCACGAGTCTGGGCCAGAGTGCATGACTGGTGAGCACGAAGCTCCACGAGTCTGGGCCAGAGTGCATGACTGGTGAGCACGAAGCTCCACGAGTCTGGGCCAGAGTGCATGACTGGTGAGCACGAGGCTCCACGAGTCTGGGCCAGAGTGCATGACTGGTGAGCACGAGGCTCCACGAGTCTGGGCCAGAGTGCATGACTGGTGAGCACGAGGCTCCACGAGTCTGGGCCAGAGTGCATGACTGGTGAGCACGAGGCTCCACGAGTCTGGGCCAGAGTGCATGACTGGTGAGCACGAGGCTCCACGAGTCTGGGCCAGAGTGCATGACTGGTGAGCACGAGGCTCCACGAGTCTGGACCAGAGTGCATGACTGGTGAGCACGAGGCTCCACGAGTCTGGACCAGAGTGCATGACTGGTGAGCACGAAGCTCCACGAGTCTGGACCAGAGTGCATGACTGGTGAGCACGAAGCTCCACGAGTCTGGACCAGAGTGCATGACTGGTGAGCACGAGGCTCCACGAGTCTGGACCAGAGTGCATGACTGGTGAGCACGAGGCTCCACGAGTCTGGACCAGAGTGCATGACTGGTGAGCACGAAGCTCCACGAGTCTGGACCAGAGTGCATGACTGGTGAGCACGAAGCTCCACGAGTCTGGGCCAGAGTGCTTGACTGGTGAGCACGAAGCTCCACGAGTCTGGGCCAGAGTGCATGACTGGTGAGCACGAAGCTCCACGAGTCTGGGCCAGAGTGCATGACTGGTGAGCACGAAGCTCCACGAGTCTGGGCCAGAGTGCATGACTGGTGAGCACGAAGCTCCACGAGTCTGGACCAGAGTGCTTGACTGGTGAGCACGAAGCTCCACGAGTCTGGGCCAGAGTGCATGACTGGTGAGCACGAAGCTCCACGAGTCTGGGCCAGAGTGCATGACTGGTGAGCACGAAGCTCCACGAGTCTGGGCCAGAGTGCATGACTGGTGAGCACGAAGCTCCACGAGTCTGGGCCAGAGTGCATGACTGGTGAGCACGAAGCTCCACGAGTCTGGGCCAGAGTGCATGACTGGTGAGCACGAGGCTCCACGAGTCTGGACCAGAGTGCTTGACTGGTGAGCACGAAGCTCCACGAGTCTGGGCCAGAGTGCATGACTGGTGAGCACGAAGCTCCACGAGTCTGGGCCAGAGTGCATGACTGGTGAGCACGAAGCTCCACGAGTCTGGGCCAGAGTGCATGACTGGTGAGCACGAAGCTCCACGAGTCTGGGCCAGAGTGCATGACTGGTGAGCACGAAGCTCCACGAGTCTGGGCCAGAGTGCATGACTGGTGAGCACGAAGCTCCACGAGTCTGGGCCAGAGTGCATGACTGGTGAGCACGAAGCTCCACGAGTCTGGACCAGAGTGCATGACTGGTGAGCACGAAGCTCCACGAGTCTGGACCAGAGTGCATGACTGGTGAGCACGAGGCTCCACGAGTCTGGGCCAGAGTGCTTGACTGGTGAGCACGAAGCTCCACGAGTCTGGACCAGAGTGCATGACTGGTGAGCACGAAGCTCCACGAGTCTGGACCAGAGTGCATGACTGGTGAGCACGACGCTCCACGAGTCTGGGCCAGAGTGCATGACTGGTGAGCACGAGGCTCCACGAGTCTGGGCCAGAGTGCATGACTGGTGAGCACGAGGCTCCACGAGTCTGGACCAGAGTGCATGACTGGTGAGCACGAAGCTCCACGAGTCTGGACCAGAGTGCATGACTGGTGAGCACGAGGCTCCACGAGTCTGGGCCAGAGTGCTTGACTGGTGAGCACGAAGCTCCACGAGTCTGGACCAGAGTGCATGACTGGTGAGCACGAAGCTCCACGAGTCTGGACCAGAGTGCATGACTGGTGAGCACGAGGCTCCACGAGTCTGGGCCAGAGTGCATGACTGGTGAGCACGAGGCTCCACGAGTCTGGGCCAGAGTGCATGACTGGTGAGCACGAGGCTCCACGAGTCTGGGCCAGAGTGCATGACTGGTGAGCACGAGGCTCCACGAGTCTGGGCCAGAGTGCATGACTGGTGAGCACGAGGCTCCACGAGTCTGGGCCAGAGTGCATGACTGGTGAGCACGAGGCTCCACGAGTCTGGACCAGAGTGCATGACTGGTGAGCACGAAGCTCCACGAGTCTGGGCCAGAGTGCATGACTGGTGAGCACGAAGCTCCACGAGTCTGGGCCAGAGTGCATGACTGGTGAGCACGAAGCTCCACGAGTCTGGGCCAGAGTGCTTGACTATGTTATTTATTGCCTTTTCGGTGTTAGAATAATATCAGAGATTTTTAATTGACCAAATTTTGAGTCTCGGTCATAAAAAATAATTTAGATTGCTGACTCAGTCTGGTTAAACGCTCATTATAATAATAATAATAATAATAATAATAATAATAATAATAATAATAATAATAACTTTATTTCTACAACTGCATGTTCAAGGTATACAGACCTAGTTGACATCAATGACATACAGTGGAACGTCGATTGTCGAACTTAATTCGTTCCAGATGTCGGTTCAAAAACCAAAATGATCAACAACCAAACTAGTTTCTCGCATAAAGACTAATGTAAATAGAATTAACAAATTCCAGACCAAAAATGACAATATACTAATTTATTAATAATAATGTACTAACTACTACATAAAACAATGTATAAAGTTATGCAGTAAAGGGAAACTGTAATGAAAATTTAACTGAAATACTGTGCTAGTTTCTCCCAGTAATGTATCTGTCATGTATGCTAGTCTCCCTCTTACTTGCCAGAGGAGAGCTAATGGCATAGTGACTGCAGGAGGTGGAGGAGAGGAGGGGGGATGTTACTGCTTGGAAGGATGTGTCAGGCAACTCTCCTTCTGGTGTTGTTTCGCCCAGCCAGTTGGGCTGACCCAGACTCAGCTCCCAAGCCATAGTGCTGATCCGGACTCGGTTAAAGACTACCACAGCCACCACAGCCACAGCTCCTTATTACAGTTGTATTAGTTTTCTTCCAGGGAAAATGTTGGCCTCCTGAAAACAGATGGCGTTGTTTCTGGCTTGGCTACCGAAGGCTGTAGCGGAGTTCTTGGACCTGAACAAATTGGGAAAACATCCACCACGAATTGTCTCCAACCAAAAGCAAAATGGTGCAAATTCTATGCTTGAGGCATCGGTAAATATGGAATATCGGGAAAAACAAATAGGATATGCAACTTTGAGCATCCATAATATCTGTTGCTTTAAATAACAAAAAAGGCACAATACCGTGACTGGAACGACACACAAATAACCCGCACATAAAAGAGAGAAGTTTACGACGACGTTTCGGTCCAAGTCGGACCGAAACGTCGTCGTAAGCTTCTCTCTTTCATGTGCGGGTTATTTGTGTATCTGTTGCTTTGGAGTGGAGGCCATCGACTGTGATTCCACTCCAGAAATGATTGGAGTTGGTGTACGATTTCTGCCATTTCCTGCCAGCTTTTTTTCCTTCCTGACACTAGAAAACTCTCTCTCTGGAGTGGCTGTGGCTACCCAAGTTGTCCCACGGTCTAGATGTTCTGTGTGTTCTTGTACCCTTCAGGTGCTGTGCCTGGCAATATAAGTTATAGCACTGTTTTTCCTGAACTGAAGAATGACACATTTCAGGGTGGAAAAGCTTAAAGGAAGGGAGGTTGCATTTTCCTGTTGTCATATGGGCACGGCATTTTCTGGTGTGGTCAAAGTTGCACGTCCCTTCTGTTTTTCCAGATATTCTGTGCCTGCAAATACCAAGTGCATAGTATTTGCATAGACCTGGTTTCTGTTTGCCTTTTTTTCGTGACTGTATTCCCAACTGTATTCCCTACTGGTGCGTGTTTTTCTGTCTCATTTCTATCTTCAACACTAATGCTAACAATGGACCTTCATCACTTCTTCTTATGACTAGAGCTTTGGTAAGATGGGTAAGGAAGAAGGATGGGTAAGGATGGAAATATTGGAAAAGGGTGGGAGGGGGGAGAGAGGTAGGATATAAAAGGTAAGTGGCCCAACCACTTTGGTGTAATTTAATAAGTTTGTAGATGAATGGTTCAGAGAACCGACATGTTGATAAATTAGACACATGTGCAACTCTTGGGTATCTTTATTGAGGAAACGTTTCGCCACACAGTGGCTTCATCAGTCCATACAAAGGAGAATCTTGAAGAACAGGAGGAGAATGAGGTAATCAGTCCCTCAACCTTGAGTCGATGTGGTCAGTCCATCAATCTTGAATAGAATACGGCATACGTGCTGAGAAGGAGCTTATAAACCGTTGGCAGGAGAGGTGCAGCAGTCATAGGTCATCTACAAACCTGTCAGACACTGCAACTTCTTGGGATCTTAATACTTAGGAATTCTTCGCTTGCCTAATTCTTGGGCACGACCTACTTCAACATTGAACAAATGTTACACGACCTATGACTGCTGCACCTCTCCTGCCAACGGTTTATAAGCTCCTTCTCAGCACGTATGCCGTATTCTATTCAAGATTGATGGACTGACCACATCGACTCAAGGTTGAGGGACTGATTACCTCATTCTCCTCCTGTTCTTCAAGATTCTCCTTTGTATGGACTGATGAAACCACTGTGTGGCGAAACGTTTCCTCAATAAAGATACCCAAGAGTTGCACATGTGTCTAATTTATCAATTTAATAAGTGTATGTGAAATGATAAGATATTCTTTTTAAGTGGTATAAGACTAACCCATCAGAGTCACATAGATATAACAGAATATAAGTACATGACTCTTTATTGGTAGCAATTATACAAGTTGCAATTTTTTTTTTTTTTTTTTTTTTTTTTTTTTTTTTGTTTTTTTTTTTGCGATTGCACAACGGATACTTATGCGACAATGAAGGCAATAATTTTCTGGCCAGTTTATAGAATTACGTGACAATGGCTTCTTGAAGGTGGTGTCCAGCCATGGTAAATAGCATAATTTTTACATTAGATTGTTATATAAGATGTCTCCCTAATTGGGGGCGATGATGTTCTCAGTATACATAGAAGGGTTCTGGTGTTACCCAATCTTCTTCATCAGGGAGGTTGCTAAATATCATGGGTCGAGTGTAATCATCTTTATGTATAAAACGACGGACCCTCTGTGGGAGAGTCATTCTTTGAGTCCTGTGAGGAGGAGTATTGATGACATAATCCGTGGTATTTACCACTTGTATAGGATGTTCTCTATCTGGCATGTATAGTTCTTGCATTGTATAGAGTTGTTTCTTTTTTAGGGTGTCGAGGCGTACATTTATGGCAGTAATATCTTGTTGTATGTGTAAATCTGCCATTTTAACTCTGGCTCTCCTTCTAGTATCGGTAATGAAGCGAAGAGCTCTATTCTGGACCCTTTGTAACCGTAGCATGTTGGTCTTTGTTCTTAAAGACATTGGGACACAAGGGTATTCGAGTATAGGTCTTATTATCATTTTATACAGATGTTTTTTGACATGTTGAGGGGCTTGATTGAATCGAAAGAGACTGCTAAGACCGGCTTTGGCTATGTTGATCTTTTTAGTGACATGAGATGTTGAGTGGAGCAGTCTGTCTATTTCATATCCCAAAATCTTGTTAGGGTTTCTAATGGCTACAGGTGTACCTCTGATGGAGGTACCCCCTTTATCTTCAATTGTTGATGCAAAACATCCTATCGTGCTAACAAGGACTTTGTCAGGATTAGTCGTAATTCTCCATTTCTTTTCCCAGTTAGATGTTCGACGAAGTTCAATATTCATTTTTTCTATGACTCTCTCATACTTGTATTCTCCTGTTACCGGAGTTGATGAGACGACATGGATAACATCATCTGCAAACTGTGTCACAATTGTATCATTAAACTCTGGTTGACGAAGGTCATTCACATAAATGTTGAATAGAATTGGACTTAGACAAGAACCTTGTGGGACACCCGCTGTTGGTATAAAAGGCTCTGTCGACCTGCCATGAAAGGTGGGAATGATTTTTCTTTGAGTTAAGAAATTATGTATTAATCTGAGAAAAGTCCAGTTATGGTCTGGTAGGTCAATGAGTTTGTATATAAGGCCATCATGCCATAAGCTATCAAAAGCTTTATGAACATCTCTGGTGGCAATTAAGGCAAGATTGCCCTGCTGTTTTAGACTTGCTACAGTATCGAAAATAACATTTATTGCATGATTGGTACCTCTATGTGTTCTAAAGCCAAATTGTTTTTCAGTAAAAAAGTGATTAAACTCCATATAGTAGTTCAATCTGTTGGAAATGACTTTCTCAAGAACTTTTCCAGTGACTTCAAGTAAAGATATAGGTCTATAGTTCCCTGGTTGGTGGATGTCTTTATTGGGCTTAGCAAGAAAGATCATCCTAGAAGCCTTAAAAACCACTGGAAAATGTCCTGAGGCCAAGATGGCCTTAAAGATATTTACCAAAGACTGTTTACAATTTCTGGGTAGGAACTTTATTTGTTTCATTGTTATTCCAGAGAGGCCAGGGGCTCTATTTCGCATTCTTCCAATGACCTGACTCATCTCTAGTAATGTAATAGGTCTAGTAAGCGGGTGGGTATCTTCAAGAGTTGAAGTATCGATGGAAGGTAGTGGTTGTAGATCATCCAAGTTCTCATCTCTCCATTCATTTACCAACTGATAATGATTATTGTTAAATTGACGACTGTTATTGTGGGAGAGAATTTTCTCCCATACATCACCCATCAAATTAGCCTGGTCCTGTGGATCGTCAAGTTTAATTTCAACATCTTCATCATCCTCATCAGTGAAGGTATGAACTAGGTAGTTAGGAGCCTTGTGCTTTGCCCCTAAAAGTTGTCGGAACTTACTCCAAAATTTTGCTGGTTCACGTTTATACTGATTAGCTTGAAGAACTAGCAATTTCCATAAGTCCCGTTTGTGATGACTAATCATGTTAATTAATTCTTGCCTTAATCGGTGCACTGTAGCTGCTGGTGGTTGTCGCGTTTGAAGATGCCTTCGACATTCTGCTTGATAATTTCTTAAATTGTCTCTAATTTCCCTAGTAGGTTTATATTGTTGGTATATCTTTGTGGAAGCTAATTGACAAGTTGCATTAGTAGCTTCAATTATTCGATTATGCAGGGACCTGATTGCATCATTAATTGCACTGGAAGGTAGATTTTCCAATGACACAATTTCATCGTCACCCAGAAATGCCCTGAAGGGGTCAAATCCTAGGGTGTTAAGATTGGGTTTAGGTGGTACAGGTATTCTAAATGGAGAAGTTTGTAGTTGTATTAAAACAGGGATGTGGTCAGATCCTACGTTTCCACCAGGAGATATACGACAGTGAAAGATGTCACAGTCTCTGTTTGTCAGTACTATATCTGGTGTTCCTGGATGAGGTCCAATGTACGATTTAAAGAATGGGCCTTGAAATGACAAGTTTCTAGCTGTCATGATATTAAATAGTTGCTTTCCTTTTAAGTCACCCAGTGGAACACCAGCTCCACAGTTGAAGAGGGCAGGGTGATGATCATTAAAATCTCCTGCTAGAATTGTTGGAATATTTCTGCTTAATATCCTATGTAGAGGAATTGACGCTATATATTGTTGTCTCGGGGGAAAATATCCAGTTGCTATCACTAGTTGTCCATGAGACGTTGTCATTTCTATTGCAAGAATGTTATCTTCATCAACATGAATATTTTTAAATGTATAGCCTAATTTAACTAAGATGGCTACACCACTAAAGGGTCCTCTCGATTTCTCCACAGTAGAGTAACCACGTAATTTAATATGTTGATCAACTCTTGCAGCTGTCTCGTTCAGATGTATAACATCGGGATTATAATTATGTAGTTCAACCTCAAGGAGGTAACGGTTATTAAAGAAATGTTGAACATTAAGTTGGAAAATTGTAATCCCCATTATTTCTTGCACTTCGCTCGTGTACTGCGGTCTGAACGTCTGCAAGTAATGTCATGTGTGGTATCCACACTATCCCTGCTGGACTCATCAAGGGGAGGAGGGAACTGCTACGTAGATGCTTGTGTATTAAAAATGCATCATCTTCACTAGAGGTGGTAATATTAACAGACTCATTAGAATCGGTAGAGTCATCATCAGAAAACTGAGGTATGATATTCCCTGTCACAGGAAGCAGAGGCTCGTGAGAGTTAATGGGAGACTGTGGAGGCTCCAAGGGAAAATTAGGTAGGCAAGGTGAGTTATCCTGGGAAAGGTCCTGTTCGACAGGATCAGCTTCAATAGCGGGACAGTAGGCACCAATTTCTGGGACATTGTTATGTTCAAGTGTTGACTTATCAGGTTGAGGGGAGTTGACAACCTGGGTATGCAAGGTGGGCGATCCCTGGGCCAGGGATGACTTAGGCTTATTTTTAGATGTAGAGTAGGGTATATACTTCTTGTTATGAGAAGGCTGGGTCATAATAGCCTTCACATTTTCTGGGATAGTGATGGGAGTGATCCCATTAGCCATTAACACATCATTTAAAACCTGAGAGCAGAGTTGAATGTCACCACCTGCTATGTCTTTGGCCATCATATACATTAGTTGTGCTCTCGCCATATCCCCGGCTGTGGATACCTGAGACATAGATGAGACTGAACCTTGTTGTTGCGTTTGTGTATGTTGTAGGTGGGGCGCTCCAAGAGGGGCAGAATTCCAAACATTGGAACCATTGGTAGAGACCTGAGGAGTCCCACTTGATCCAGGCAGAGCTGGGAAGGAAGTTTGGGACATCGTTGGCGGTGCCTGGGGAGTGGTCTTCTTAGAAGTGGACAGTTTCTTGGCTTCAATAATTTTCTGTATTTCCTTTTTCCTTTCAGGACAAATAGCAGAAACAGCATGATGTTTTCCGTTGCAGAGGACACATTTGGGTGTATTTTTATTATTACAATCTCGATAAGAATGTTGGCCAGAGCAAATGCTACAAATCTGCCCTTGAGTACTGCATTTGTTGGTGTTATGACCAAAGGCATAACATTTAAAACATTGTGTCACACTGACAAATCGTTCAAGAGAGATTTGGTCAGGTGTACATCTGGTGCCAAAACATTTGAAGCCATTTTGACACACAAGTTTGGCCTCCTCAGGTGTCTCAAGTATTAACTTTAAGGTTACCTTGTTGTTATTAGGTTTTGAGAATTTATGTGTTTCGACAGCCCTAAATTCAGAATTCTCTGTATTAAAGTCCTCAACAATTTCATTCACTGTGCTATGTTTCATGAAACTGTTGATTCTTGCAACAAACACAGTCCTCTGAGCTTGATAGCTCTCAGGTGCAACTGGGGTAACACCAGAAGTCTTCAGTTTTTCAAGGACATCATGCTTCAGCAGTTGAAGTAACTCTTCTTCCGAAGAGAGGAGAAGTACTGCTCCAGCGTGGGTTTGAAAAACATCCACTGGAGCAACAGTTGAGTTCGAGCAAATACATGCTAGAATTTCTTTCATTGACATTTGATTTCCATCAATACGTAATCTTACTCGTATCCTCGCCATGATGTCTAGGAAGGAACATCTGGCAGAGGAGTTTCTTAACAAAAAGGGATCTTTCCTTAATGTTAATCTAACATCCTATTTCAGCTGACTTATGAAGGTCAGCCCCTAAGATAGCCTACCCTCGAGTAGTGAGGGGGAAAGGGCCCAAGGCAAAGATCGGCCGGATTTTAAAAAACCACACGGGCTACCGGATAGTCAAAATGCCTTGTGTTAACTCGCCAAAGCGAAGTTGCCGAAAAAGAAGAAGATAGGAATGTCAGAAGGATAGCAATGTATATAGTGTGTTAGTGTGTGGGCCAGTGTTGATGTTTGGGTGAGGGGAGGATGGGGAAGGATGGGGGGATGGGGATGAGAGGGGTGAACAAGCAAGCAAGTCACTGCCTTACCCTCTTGATGGGATGGTGCTCGAAGTGACTGCAAGCAAGTTTCCTCTCATCTCTGGTGAAGAACTACTCAGGATAACTCAAGAAAAATCTCGAGCAACAGTGTTCAGAGTTGCTCTGCTCGAGAATTACTCAGGATAACTGGACCACACATCCAGCCTGTCCAGGTCTTTTTGTAGACCTGTCTGGTCCGCGTCTGATTTAATTCTCCTCATTAACTTCACGTCATCTGCAAACAGGGACACTTCTGAGTCTATCCCTTCCGACATGTCGTTCACATATACCAAGAATAGCACTGGTCCAAGGACTGACCCCTGAGGGACCCCGCTCGCCACTGGCGCCCACTGTGATACCTCATCACGGACCATGACTCGCTGTTGTCTCCCTGTTAGGTACTCTCTGATCCATTGCAGTATCCTTCCTGTTATACATACCTGTTCCTCTAGCTTCTGTACTAATCTCTTGTGAGGAACTGTGTCGAAGGCCTTCTTGCAGTCCAAGAAAATGCAATCAACCCACCCCTCCCCTCTCATTTCTTACTTCAGTTACCTTGTCATAAAACTCTAGTAGGTTTGTGACACAGGATTTGCCTTCCATGAATCCGTGTTTGCTGTCCTTTATAATCTTTTTCCGCTCCAGGTGCTCCACCACTCTCCTCCTGATAATCTTTTCCAAGACTTTGCATACTATACATGTCAGTGACACTAGTCTATAATTTAGTGTTGAAGATTTTGGTTAGTGGCACACGTAGTGTCCCTGCTCCCTCTCTAAGGGCCCACAGAGAGATGTTGTCCGGTCCCACCGCCTTTGAGGTATCAAGGTCACTTAGGAGCTTCTCCACCTCCTCCTCAGTTGTGATTAATTCATCCAGCACTTGTTGGTATATCTGTTGTTGCTGTACGCCACTGTTTTGTCTTCCCATTGTCCCTTCAGCCTCCACTGTAAATACTTCCTGAAATCTCATATTGAGCTCCTCACATACCTCCTGGTCGTTTCTTGTGAACTCCCCACCTTCTTTCCTCAGCCTGATTACCTGGTCCTTGACTGTTCTCTTCCTCCTGATGTGGCTGTAGAGTAGTTTCAGGTCAGACTTGACTTTCGTTGCTATGTCATTTTCATACTGCCGCTGCGCCTCCCTCCTTATCTGTGCATACTCGTTTCTGGCTTGTCGACTAATCTCTTTATTCTCCTGAGTCCTTTGCCTTCTGTACTTTTTCCATTCTCTAGAGCACTTAGTTTTTGCCTCCCTGCACCTTCGGGTAAACCAAGGGCTTGTTCTGTCCTTCCCATTATTTCTGTTACCCTTGTGAACAAACCTTTCCTCTGCCTCCTTGCATTTTGTTGTTACAAAGTCCATTTCGTTTACTGATTTTCCTACCAACTCCTGTTCCCACTGAACCTCCTGCAGGAAGGTCCTCATTCCTGTGTAGTCCCCCTTTTATAGTTTAGCTTTTCCCTTTCTACTCTTGTTACCCTCTCCACTTTTAGCTCCATGATGTATTCAAAGTTCATAACTATGTCATCACTAGCTCCAAGGGGCCTTTCGTATGTGATGTGCTCAATGAATGAGCTACTCAGGGTGAACACGAGGTCCAGTCTTGCTGGTTCATCCTTTCCTCTCTCTCTGGTAGTATTCCTAACATTTTGGTGCATGAGATTTGCCAGCACCACATCCATCATCTTGGCTCTCCATGTTTCGGGGCCCCCATGTGGCTCCAGGTTTTTCCAATCAATCTCCCTGAGACTGAAGTCGCCCATGACCAGTAACTAGGCTCTACTTGAGTTGGCCCTTCTTGCCATCTCAGCTAGAGTGTCTACCATTGCTCTGTTGCATTCATCATATTCCTCTCTCGGCCTCCTGCAATTCTGTGGTGGGTTATACATAACTGCAGTGATTACCTTGTGTTCCCCTGACTGAACTGTACCTACTATGTAATCCCTTTCTCCAATTTCGTCCATACTTTCCTTTTCTTGATAACCCCACCGGTTTTTTATTAGTAGTGCAACCCCTTCTCCCCCCCTGCTCCTTCTATCCTTCCTCAGGATCTGATATCTGGGTGGGAAGATTGCATCTGTTATTATCCCAGTGAGTTTCGTTTCTGTAACCGCTACGATGTCTGGGAACAACTCCTAGATTCTTTCGTGCCACTCCTCACATTTATTCATTATTCCATCCGCGTTCGTGTACCAAACCTTCAACTTCTTTTCAATAACTGTGTCTGGGGAGAGAGGTGGGTTAGGGGGAGCAGGGGCCTATAGGGGGCTGGTGTGAGGGTGGGGTCTGTGGTGTGGGGTGTGGGGGCAGAGGGCCTATGGGGGGTTTCAGTGGGGGTGGGGGTGGTGGTGAGGGGGATGGGGAAAGAGGGCCTATGGGGGTTACAATGGGGGAGGGGGTTGTGGTAAGGGTGATGGGGATATAGGGTACAGTGTGTGAGTTGCTGTGGGTTACTGTGAGGGTGGGGTTTGTTATGAGGGGGATGGGGAGAGAGTACATTGTGTAGGTTACTGTGGGTTTCTGTGGGGGTGGGGTTTGACCTGAGGGGGATGTATGGGTTACTGAGGGTTACTGTGGGGGTGGGGTTTATGCAGAGGGGGATGTGTGGGTTACTGTGGGTTTCTGTGAGGGTGGGGTTTGTGCTGATGGGGATGGGGGCAGAGGGTGCAGTGAGTGGGTTTTGGGTTAGGTCGTTTGATTGCTTTGGGATTGCCATGGTTGTGTTTCTTCTGTGGGTGGTACTGGAGGGGGTTGTGTTTGTTCTTCCATGTGGGCCTGATTTCTCCTGCTCTCCACCTTCCTTGCCTCCCATTCCTCCTTGCAACGTTGCACCCTCTCTTTCAGTGTCATCCTTTCTTCATGTGTTCTGTCTCGGTCGAGGTACACACTCTGAAACACCTGATTGTCCCTTAGGCATGCGTTCTACTGCAGGACCCGGTTTCGAGATGACTCTGCCTTGAAAATCACTTTGACTGGATGCTTTTTTACCCTTGCAAACCATCCAATTCTCTGAAAATTTGTCAGCTGAGTCATATCATCCTCTACTATTGCTTTCATGATGCTTTCAATCGTTTTTTTCTCCTTCTGTTTCCTTGCCTCGTAAGTTTCCCCATCTACTTCTTGGAGCCCATAGATAAAAATGGTCCTCTCCCTTTCATCCTCCCACTATGCTTCCCTGAGCATCCTCTGATTCAAATTAGTTCCTGCCATTGATGCGTTGCTTCTTACTGTCTCTTCCCTATCTGATGTCCCTCTGCTTATTTGTTCCTGGACATGGCAGTTGTCTGTTAGAGCCTCTGTGTATAGTTTAGCTCCTTCATTGACTTTAGTCCCCTAATTATTTCTTGCTGTTCTCCCTACCTATTCCCAGGCCCCCCTTGGGTCTGTTGGGGTCATTGCATACAGTATATCTCCTTTGTCCCCTACTGTCCCCTCATCGGTGACTGATGTAGTAGCTCTTGGTCATGGCTGTACTGTCCTTTGGTTCTTCAGGCTGTTTCAGACTCTTTAGTTCTTCTACTAAGCTCTGTATCTTAGCTTCAGCTGCGCTGATTTGTAATTCCCATTTCCTGCTCTCCTCAGCTATTTTCTCTTCCATTTTCTTGCTGATCTCTTCCAGCCTCCTCCCCCACTCCTCCTCTCTTTGTGTGAGATCTGCCTCCCAGTCCTCTCTCCCAGGTCCACCACTTGCTTCATCCACCATTCCTCTGGTTCTCCATCCAGGTTTTTGGTGTCCCATGTTTTTTTTTTCACAGAAGGAAAAGCTTATGCCAAGGGTGCTGTGGAGGGGGGTGTTTGTTGTGGGGGAAAAGCAGAATGAGAGTAAGAGCACATAGTGTGAATAAGAGCACATAGTGAGAGTAAGAGCACATAGTGAGAGCAAAGTGCACAATGTGAGTAAAAGGGCACAGTGAGAGTAAGAGCAAACAGTAAGAGTAAGAGCACACTGAGAGAGTTAAAGCACACAGTGAGAGTAAGAGCACACAGTGAGAGTTAAAACACACAGTGTGAGTAAGAGCACACAATGTTAGTAAGAACTCACACTAAGAGTAAGAGCACACAGTGAGAGGAAGAGCACACACTGAGAGCTAAAGCACACAGTGTGAGTTAAGCACACAGTGAGAGTAAGAGCACGCAGTGAGAGTAAGAGCACACATTGAAAGAGCGCACAGTGAGAGTAAAAGCACTCAGTGAGAGTAAGAGCACAAAGTGAGAGAAAGAGCGCATAGTGAGAGTAAGAGCACACAGTTAGAGTAAGAGCACTCAGTGAGAGTAAGAGCACAAAATGAGAGTTAAAGCGCGCAGAGAGAAAGAGCACACCGTGAGAGTAAGAGCATACAGTGAGAATATAAACACTCAGTGAGCGTAAGAGCACAGAGTGAGAGTGCGAGCACTGAGTGAGAGTAGGAGCACACAGTGAGAGTAAGAGCACACAGTGAAAGAGTGCACAGTGAGAGTAAGAGCACACAGGGAGAGTAAGAACACAGAGTGAGAGCTGAAGCACACAGTGAGAGTAAGAGCGCACAGTGAGATTTAGAGCACACAGTGAGAGTAAATGCACAAAGTGAGAGTTAAAGCATACAGTGAGCGTAAGAGCACACAGTTAGAGTAAGAGCACACAGTGAGAATATGAGCACACAGTAAGAGTAAGAACACGCAGTGAGGTTAAGAGCACACAGTGAGAGTAAGAGCACAGAGTGAGAGTAAGAGCACAGAGTGAGAGTAAGAGCACAGAGTGAGAGTAAGAGCACACAGTGGGAGTAAGAGCACACAGTGAGAATATGAGCACACAGTGAGATTAGGAGCACACAGTGATAATAAAAGCACACAGTGAGAGTAAGAGCACACAGTGAGAGTAAGAGCACACAGTGAGAGTAAGAACACACAGTGAGAGTAAGAGCACACAGTGAAAGTTAGAGCACACAGTGAGAGAAAGAGCGCACAGTGAGAGAAAGAGCAGAGAGTTTGAGTAAGAGCACACAGTGAGAGTACGAGTACACATTGAGAATAAGAGCACACAGTGAGAGTAAGAGCACACAGAGAGAGTAAGAGCACACAGTGAGAATATGAGCACTCAGCGAGAGTAAGAGCACACAGTGAGAGTAAGAGCACACAGTGAGAGTAATAGCACACATTTAGAGTAAGAACACACAGTGAGAGTAAGAGCACACAGTGAAAGTTAGAGCACACAGTGAGAGTAAGGCCGCACAGTGAGAGTAAGAGCACCCAGTGAGAGTAAGAGCACACAGTGAGAGTAAGAGCACACAGTGAGTGTAAGAGCACACAGAGAGAGTAAGAGCACACAGTGAGAATATGAGCACTAAGCGAGAGTAAGAGCACACAGTGAGAGTAAGAGCACACAGCGAGAGAATGAGCAGACAATGAGAGTAAGAGCACACAGTGAGAGTAAGAGCACACAGTGAGAGTAAGAGCACACAGCGAGAGAATGAGCAGACAATGAGAGTAAGAGCACACAGTGAGAGTAAGAGCACACAGTGAGAGTATGAGCACACAGCGAGAGAAAGAGCACACAGTGAGAGTAAGAGCACACAGTGAGAGTATGAGCACACAGCGAGAGAAAGAGCACACAGCGAGAGAAAGAGCACACAGTGAGAGTAAGAGCATACAGTGAGATTAAGAGCACACAGTGAGAGTAAATGCACAAAGTGAGAGTTAAAGCACACAGTGAGAGTAAGAGCACACAGTGAGAGTAAGAGAACACGGTGTGAGCTGAAGCACACAGTGAGAGTAAGAGCACAGAGTTAGAATAAGAGCACAGAGTGAGAGTAAGAGCATACAGTGAGAGTAAGAGCTTACAGTGAGAGTAAGAGCCTACAGTGAGAATATGAGCACACAGTGAGAGTAAGAGCACACAGTGAGAGTAAGAGCACAGAATGAGAGTTAAAGCACACAGTGAGAGTTAGAGCACACAGTGATAGTACGAGCACACATTGAGAATAAGAGCACACAGTGAGAGTAAGAGCACACAGTCAGATTAAGAGCACACAGTGAGAGTAAGAGCACACAGTCAGATTAAGAGCACACAGTGAGAGTAAGAGCACACAGTGAGAGTAAGAGCACACAGTCAGATTAAGAGCACACAGTGAGAGTAAGAGCACACAGTGAGAGTAAGAGCACACAGTGAGAGTAAGAGCACACAGTGAGAGTAAGAGCACACAGTGAGAGTAAGAGCACACAGTCAGATTAAGAGCACACAGTGAGAGTAAGAGCACACAGTGAGAGTAAGAGCACACAGTGAGAGTAAGAGCACACAGTGAGAGTAAGAGCACACAGTCAGATTAAGAGCACACAGTGAGAGTAAGAGCACACAGTGAGAGTAAGAGCACACAGTGAGAGTAAGAGCACACAGTGAGAGTAAGAGCACACAGTGAGAGTAAGAGCACATAGTGAGAGTAAGAGCACACAGTGAGAGTAAGAGCACACAATGAGAGTAAGAGCACACAGTGAGAGTAAGAGCACACAGTGAGAGTAAATGCACAGAGTGAGAGTAAGAGCACACAGTGAGAGTAAATGCACAGAGTGAGAGTTAAAGCACAGAGTGAGAGTAAGAGCACAGAGTGAGAGTACGAGCACACAGTGAGAGTAAGAGCACACAGTGAGAGTAAGAGCACACAGTGAGAGTAAGAGCACACAGTGAGAGTAAGAGCACACAGTGAGAGTAAAAGCACACAGTGAGAGTAAGAGCACACAGTGAGAGTAAGAGCACACAGTCAGATTAAGAGCACACAGTGAGAGTAAGAGCACACAGTGAGAGTAAGAGCACACAGTGAGAGTAAGAGCACACAGTGAGAGTAAGAGCACACAGTGAGAGTAAGAGCACACAGTGAGAGTAAAAGCACACAGTGAGAGTAAGAGCACACAGTGAGTATAAGAGCACGCAATGGGAGTAAGAGCACACAGTGAGAGTGAAAGCACACAGAGAGAGTATTAGCGCACAGTGAGAGTAAGAACACAGTGAGAGTAAGAGCACACAGTGAGAGTTAAAGCACAAAGTGAGAGTAAGAGCACACAGTGAGAGTAAGAGCACACAGTGAGAGAAAGAGCATACAATGAGAGTAAGAGCACACAGTGAGAGTAAGAGATAAATAGTGAGAGTAACAGCAGAGAGTGAGAGTAAGAGCACACAGTGAAAGTAAGAGCACACAGTGAGAGTTAGAGCTCACTCTAAGAGAAAGAGCACACAGTGAGAGTAAGAGCACAGAGTGATAGTAAGAGCACACAATGAGAGCAAGGATACACAGTGAGAGTAAGAGCACACTGCGAAGAGCGCACAGTGAGAGTAAGAGCACAGAGTGAGAGTAAGAGCACAGAGTGAGAGCTGAAGCACACAGTGAGAGTAAATGCACAAAGTGAGAGTTAAAGCACAGAGTGAGAGTAAGAGCACACAGTGAGAGCTGAAGCACACAGTGAGAGTAAGAGCACAGAGTGAGAGTAAGAGCACAGAGTGAGAGCTGAAGCACACAGTGAGAGTAAATGCACAAAGTGAGAGTTAAAGCACAGAGTGAGAGTACGAGCACACAGTGAGAGCTGAAGCACACAGTGAGAGTAAGAGCTCAAAGTGAGATTAAGAGCACACAGGGAGAGTAAGAGCACAGAGTGAAAGAGCACACAGTGACAATAAACGCACACAGTGAGAGTAAGAGCACACATTGAGAGTAAGAGCAGACAGTGATAGTAAGAGCACACAGTTAGAGTAAGAGCACACAAAGAGAGTAAAAGCACACAGTGAGAGTAAAAGGACACAGTGGTAGTAAAAGCGCAGATAGAGAGTAAGAGGGCACAGTGAGAGTAAGAGCAAACAGTTAGAGTAAGAGCACACAGTGAGAGTAAGAGCACACAGTGAGAGTAAGAGCACACAGTGAGAGTAAGAACACACAATGAGAATATGAGGACACAGAGAGAGTAAGAGCCCTCAGTGATAGTAAGAGCACACAGTGAGAGTAAGAACACACAATGAGAATATGAGGACACAGAGAGAGTAAGAGCCCTCAGTGATAGTAAGAGCACACAGTGAGAGTAAGGGCATACAGTGAGAGTAAGAGCACTCAGTGAGAGTAAGAGCACACAGTGAGAGTAAGAGCAAACAGTTAGAGTAAGAGCACACAGTGAGAGTAAGAGCACACAGTGAGAGTAAGAGCACACAGTGAGAGAAAAAGCATACACTGAGAGTAAGAGCACACAGTGAGAGTAAGAGCACATAGTGAGAGTAAAAGTACATAGTGAGAGTAAGAGCTCACAGTAAGAGTAAGAGAACAAAGTGAGAGTAAGAGCACATAGTGAGGGTAAGAGCACATAGTGAGAGTTAAAGCACACAGTGAGAGTAAGAGCACATAGTGAGAGTAAGAGCACGCAATGAGAGTAACAGCACACAGTGAGAGTAAAAGCACACAGTGAGAGTAAGAGCACACAGAGTCAGAGCACACAGTGAGAGTAAGAGCACACATGAGAATATGAGCGCACAGAGAGAGTAAGAGCCCTCAGTGATAGTAAGAGCACAGAGTGAGAGTAAGAGCACACAGTGAGAGTAACAGCACACAGTGAAAGTAAGAGTACACAGAGAGAGTAAGAGCACACAGTGAGAGTAAGAGCACATAGTGAGACCAAGAGCACACAGTGAGAGTAAGAGTACATAGTGAGAGTAAAGGAACATGGTGAGAGTAAGAGCTCACAGTAAGAGTAAGAGAACATAGTGAGAGTAAGAGTACATAGTGAGGGATAGAGCACATAGTGAGAGTTAAAGCACACAGTGAGAGTAAGAGCACATAGTGAGAGTAAGAGCACATAGTTAGAGCAAGAGCACATAGTGAGAGTAAAAGCTGAGTGAGAGTAAGAGCACATAGTGAGAGTAAGAGCACATAGGGAGAGCAAAGCACACAATGTGAGTAAAAGGGCACAGTGAGAGTAAGAGCCGACAGTGAGAGTTATAGCACACAGTGAGAGTAAGAGCACACAGTGAGAGTTAAAACACACAGTGAGAGTAAGATCACACAATGATAGTAAGAGCTCACACTAAGAGTAAGAGCACACAGTGAGAGCAAGAGCGCACAGTGAGAGCTAGAGCACACAGTGTGAGTTAAAACACACAGTGAGAGCAAGAGCACACAGTGAGAGCTAGAGCACACAGTGTGAGTTAAAGCACTCAGTGAGAGTAAGAGCACACAGTGAGAGTAAGAGGTCACAGTGAGAGTAAGAGCACACAGTGAGGGTAAGAGCACAAAATGAGACTTAAAGCACGCAGTGAGAGTAAGAGCACACAGTGAGAGTAAAAGCATTGAGTGAGAATATGAGCACTCAGTGATAGTAAGAGCACAGAGTGAGAGTACGAGCACTCAGTGAGAGTAGGAGCACACAGTGAGAGTAAGAGGACACAGCGAAGAGCGCACAGTGAGAGTAAGAGCACACAGTGAGAGTAAGAGCACAGAGTGAGAGCTGTAGCACACACAGTGAGAGCAATAGCACACTGTGAGATTAAGAGCACACAGTGAGAGTAAATGCACAAAGTGAGAGTTAAAGCACCCAGTGAGAGTAAGAGCACACAGTGAGTAAGAGCACACAGTGAGAGCTGAACCACACAGTGAGAGTAAAAGCTCACAGTGAGATTAAGAGCACAGAGTGAGAGTAAATTCACAAACTGAGAGTTAAAGCACACAGTGAGAATAAGAGCACTCAGTGTGAGTAAGAGCACACACTGAGAATATGAGCACACATTAAGAGTAAGAACTCACAGTTAGATTAAGAACACACAGTGAGAGTAAGAGCACAGAGTGAGAGTAAGAGCACAGAGTGAGAGTAAGAGCACACATTGGGAGTAATAGCACACAGTGAGATTATGAGCACACATTGAGATTAGGAGGACAGAGTGATAATAAAAGCACACAGTGAGAGTAAGAGCACAGAGTGAGAGAAAGAGCATACAGTGAGAGTAAGAGCACACAGTGAGAGTAAGAGCTCACAGTGAGAGTAAAAGCGCACAGTGAGAGTAAAAGCACACAGTGAGAGTAATAGGACAGAGTGAAAGTAAAAGTGCACAGTGAGAGTAAGAGCACACAGTGAGAGTAAGAGCACACAGTAAGAGTAAGAGCACACAGTGAGAGTAACTGTCTCAGTAGTAGTAACCAGTTACCAGTAACCACTGTGCCAGTTGACTCACGACCAACCGTCTCTGCCTGAGTCACTGTCTGAACTCATATTGTGCTGACCTGGCAGTATTCAAAGACCCCCTCACATATGGGTACTGTGGGCGGCCAGGCAGTCAGTGTTACGAGAGGAGCAAGGAGACTAGGTCACGGCTGTAGGGCTCTCTCCACATTATCTGTAATTATACGTACTACCAGCCTATGTGAGTATTATTTTACCCAATCCACGTGTTCGAACTCCCACATGATAAATGGTGACAGCGGTGTGGAGCATGGATTTAGTTTTTACGGGTAATTCAAGACGTTAGAAGACTGTTTGTGAGTAGCCGGCAGGGTCAAAGGTGAACTGTCTCACCCACCAGCTACTCCCCTCACAACCTCCAACCTGCAAGCCTGTTGCAGCCGTTTCAAGCTTCCTGGCTTAGTTCGTGTGCTAATTGCTTCAATCTCCGAGGGGTTGACCCGGATTTTGCAATTAAGCCAGTCAGTAAGCCAGACTGTGGAAGTGAATGCCAGTCAGCCTATCATCCAGCCTGTCTCCTGTCATCCACCTGCTCCTCCGTGCTTTGTGCATCGTTACACGTCTTCCAGTCAGCCATTCTCGTGGGGTAAGCCAGTCAGCCAACCCAGCTTCTAACCCAGCTGAGAGAGAGAAGTAAGCCACGCAGTAAGAAGTAAGCCAAGTTCCTCTGAAGTATTGTCTATATCGCTTTGTGCTCCCTGTTGGATGCTAAGAGTGGTTTTCACCATTCCTGTGGCATAGAGTGGCTTATCAAGCCACCTTCGTGGGTAGTAGTGGAGTGCGCGCCAGTGCCCCAGCGAGAGTCATCTCACCCACACTCTCCCTCCACAAACACCACCAACCACCCACCACCAGCCACCCACCCATCTACCTGTGGTTGTTTGCACCCTTGTACCGGGTCCTAATACTGTTTTGGCTCACATAATTGGTCAAGAGATGTAGTGAGCGCCAACGATAAAGCCAATTATGGGAGTCCACCGAGAAAGCGCATTTCTTCCGACAACAGTGAGTGTAGGAGGCGTCAGTCATCACTGCGCAGGACAACCTACAACCTACCCTCATCACCAGTCATCACCGTCGACTACTACAGACTTCAGTGATAATTTTCTGTTTAGAGACATTTTTCTTGCAGACATTTGCGTGTGTGACATTTATAGTAAATTTCTTGTATACTCTAAACCTTGTGTTTTCAGTGTAGACTCAGTTTTTCTTTGACTCGTTATTTTTACAATATTTTTTAGTGTTTTCACTCATCTTATATTTTTTTTATTCTGTTTTTTTTATGCTACTCCTGCCTGTAGTAAGTATTATTGTGTAGTGTACCAGTCAGTCACTCTGTGTGAAGTGATTCATTTTTTTATTGTATTCTTTCAGCGTTGTATTCTCCAGTAATTGTCATTGTATTTCATGCAGTGTTATTCACCCCAGTATACCAAATTATCCATTTATTTCTATGTGTGTCTTTTTTTCGTATGCCAGCAGTGTCTCATTCCTCTAATTTTTTCGCAGACTGTGTACCATTATTTTTGCCAGCAAATTTTTGTCGTATCAGTCACAGCAAGATTTTGTTGTAAGAATATACTAAAAAAAAAAAATTGTTGTGTGCCCTGCCACTGTAAATGTTGTGTGTCCCGCCACTGTAAGTGTAACACTTCCCGTTTTGTTCCTTTGTTTTATTTTATTCATATTTTTATATTTCTTTGAACAAATTCACTCTTGTTGCAATTTCAATTACTTTTAACGTAAAGTGTTTTCTTTACTCTGTTTGAGTAAATTGTTTTGTCTAATTTACAATTAAGAGTTAAAGTGTTCAATCAGTTTTTTTCTTCATATTTTAATTTTATTATTTAACCTGAATTTTCCCAGTGACACTATTACTGCAGTGATTATTTCTACACCTTCTTTTGTTGCACTTGTTCTGCAGTGAATTATTTTGTTGCACTTGTTCTGCAGTGAATTATTTTCTTTTATTGATATTTTTATGAATTATATTTTATTTTGTTTATGCATTCTTAGAAAATACTTAAATTTCCCAGTTAACAATTTAGTAATTTTATTTTCTACTTTTTAAATTGATTTAAAATTTTATTCATTACTTTCTTTATTAGCAAGAGTAAAGACAGCTCATTTTGCATTTAATTCAGTCTCCAGTAATATTTTTACTTGTATATTTCAATGTAAATTTTTTTCTTGACCAATAGTCCTTTAAATTGAGTTGTCCTTCCTCTTGCAGTGTATCTTAGACATTTTTTTTTATTCCTTCTGCAGAATTAGTTGCTTAATTTTTTTTTCAATTCTAGAATTTTATATCATTTTTATTGTTCATTATTTTTGCTTTATTTGTTCTCGTGCTACTTTGCCATTATGTCTCACATACCGTCAAGTGATACTTTAGTGAATGTCGATACTCAGACCTCTCAGGCTACTGTTGCCCCTGTCATCAGTCCTCACAGTTCCTTAGCGACTGACAGACCGACCCAGACACCGAGATACTATAGTTATACTCGTGATTCCCTTGATGCGTTACCTTTATTCAATGGCCATGTACATAGTCTTGAAGCATGGTTTGCGGCCATTCGTTCTCGTGCTAGTGCTCTCGTTGAAGGTCCTCCTTCAGAGGAAAGTTATCAGACTTGCTAAAGAAGCTCTTTATCGATCCCCTGCTGCTGTTCACCTTGTTGATCTCCTTGATATGCGAGACTTCAGGAATCTTACTAAGTGGTCACAATATGAGGAACTGATTCGTTCTTTCCTTGTCCCGGTAAAAACAGCTGATCCATATGTCGTTCTTAGGGAACTAGTGAATGCTACACCCATGAGTAATGAATCGTTGAGTGCATTTGCTGTTAGATTAGACAAACTTTTATCATCATTTATCAATGCTGTCCAGTCATCAGCTTTCCTCCCTGAAGAGGTTAAACCATTCACAGAACCGTTTGCTAAAATAGCAGCTTTTGGAGCAATTAAAGAACTAATGCCACCTGCTTCCGTGTGTGCTTATGAGGCTCATCCTCCAACTGTGACGATGGAACCACTTACAGCCTTAAATCATGTACGTTCCTTGTGCCCCCAGGGTACTTTCCCATGTATTAAAAGTAATTTCACACCTATGCCTCAGTCTGCACCACCTCTTGTTTGCGCCACAGAGACAAATCGTGGTCGTCAACCATCTCAGAGATCACCAAGATCCAGTGTACAGAGTCGTTATACACCTCGTAGTATTCGTTGTACATTCAGTAACCATAGTCGGCGGAATTGTTACAACTGTGGTTTCCGTGGCCATATTGCAATTAATTGTCCTGATAGTTACCCTAAGAGACGTCGTACTGATGATGAGTACCCAGATCTTCCCTACTGTACTTATCATAGAATACATGGACATGACACATCTGAGTGCAATGCTCTGTATAACCTTCAGTACTCTAGGTCTTTCCGTGGCCGTTCCAACCGCAGAACCCGTAGAGGAAACAGATATCGTGGTTCTCAAAATAACCAGAACCAGGCTCATTCTTCCAATTCTCAAACTAACCAGAACCAGGCTCGTTCTTCCAATTCGGGGGAATTCGAGCGCCCCAGTCAAACCGTCCCATGGTGACAGTAGGTGATAATGAGTACACCATCCCCGTTCACAATTCCTTTGAAGCCTTAAGCAGTCTCGAGAATGACAATCCTGCTGATGATGTTGCTTCACATGTCTCTGACATAGATGATTTTGGGGATGAAGTAGAACAAGTCTTTTCTGATGACAATCCACCTTTTTGTTTGCACATAACTTCCAATGCAACCATAGGCCCTATAGTGCAAGCATCTGTTTATAATGCGGCCGTTCATTTGTTCATGGACTCTGGTGCGCGTCAATATTATTAGGTCTAGTTTGTTTAAGGATAAGCAGTTACGACATGTCCTTCTCGTAGAACCGACTCATGTGTCCTCCCTTAGTGGAGTAGCTGGTTCTCACCTGCGTGTCCGAGGTCGGACTTCCCTAACCTTTTCTATCCAAGGTAGAGACTTCACTGCTTCCTTCCTTGTTGTCGACCAGATTACTTTCCCTGGTGACCTTCTACTGGGATTTGCTTCCATGCGAGACTTACGCATTGTGCTCGACCCTTATCGATGGCATGCCCAAATTGACGACTTGATCGTTCCATTCTGGGGTTACCAGCTTGGATCAGAAATCTGTTATACTGCTGCAGAGTATGATGTACGGATTAAGTCCTTACAAGCCAATGCATTCTCCAGTAGCGTACCCAAGCGGTCAGGCACTGGTAATTCTGTCACTCCCATCAGTGTTCCACATACCTTCAGACTTGCAGGATAGTCCGATGCCTCAAGTGTCCGAGGACACTCAGATTGCCTTGAGTGCACAACCTATCCTTGAAATGACTGCTAGTTCGAGTAGTAGTTTCTCCACAGGGGATGCCTTGTCAGAAAACGATTACTTGAAACTAGTAATGCCATCTCTTGTTGATGTCACATGCCGTCTGCAGAAAGACGTCTCTGTTGCGGCTAGTGCTCTCACTAGAGTGTCTGTAGTTGTTAGTGTTCCAGATGGTGATAACATCCTAGTTGACAGTGATTCCTATTTGTTGAACCATCCTTACATGTTGTAAGAGATAGTACTGGCCAACACTTCTGGTCACAGTGTTCGCCTCAGAGCAAATACCAATCTTGTTGACCTTGTTCACTATCCTTACCGTTCAGGTAGAGGATGAGTTGTCACCTGACCAGTGGGTCGGTGCTATTTCTACCGGGGAGACCTCATCCACTTCACTGGATCAATCTGTTCCACCAGTTGAGGAGAAAGACTTAGCTCCCACTGACTTCCCAGATGAAGTCAAGCGTTTGTTGACTCTGTTGAACAAACGTCGTAAAGCCATTGTTTTACCAGGTGAGAAGATGGGTATAACGAACTTATTGTCCCATCGTATTCCACTTGAACCTGGTACTAGACCTATCTACATACCTGCGTACAGAATGCCTCATTCACAAGTTGCTGTCGCAGAAGAATTGATCAATCAAATGCTTGATGATGGAGTTATTGCACCTAGCAATTCACCTTGGAATGCACCCTTGATACTAGTACCTAAGAAGGATGGTACTTGGCGCCCAGTGATTGACTTTAGGAAGTTAAACGCGAAAACCATTCCAGATCGCTTTCCACTCCCTGTACTGGGTGATCTTTTACGTAACATCGGAGATAACAAAGTCTTTTCAACCCTGGATTTGTTACAAGGGTTTTGGCAAGTCCCTCTTCATGAGGACAGCCAAGAGCTAACTGCATTCTCCACTCCTACAGGTCATTATCACTTCCTCCGTATGGCGTTTGGATTACGATCTTCCCCTATCACGTTCTCAAGGCTCATGACTAATATCTTTAGAGGTCTCATAGGTAATGCACTTATGGTGTACTTAGATGACGTAATCGTCATGTCTAAAGACGTGGATACACACTTGAAAAGACTTGATGTAGTACTTGGTAAGCTTGAAGAAGCCAATTTAAAGATCAAACTGTCAAAATGTCAATTTTTCAGATCAGAAATTAAGTTTCTTGGTCACGTAGTCACTCCTAGAGGGGTTACGACTGACCAAAGTAAAGTAACTGCAGTACTAAATTTTCCAACTCCCAAAACTGCTGATGCCGTAAGATCCTTTGTGGGCTTAGCAGGTTTTTATAGATCTTTCATTGCCAATTTTTCTTCCATAGCTGCTCCTCTAACTGAGTTGCTTAAGAAAGATGCTCCTTTTGTTTGGACCTTCCGTCAAGAAAGAGCATTCCAAACTCTAAAAGAAAAGCTAACATCTGCTCCAATTTTGAAATTTCCAGATTTTTCTAAGCCCTTCTATCTGACAACTGATGCTAGTTCAATTGGCATAGGTGCCGTACTAGCTCAGAAGACCGATGGCAAGTACAACGCAGTTGCATTTGCTAGCCGAGTCCTTACGAAGGCTGAACGTAATTATACAGTAACTGAGCAAGAAGCTTTAGCAATAGTATGGTCTTTAAAGCACTTCCGAGACATTATTTATCAGTACTCTGTTCATGTCTTGACAGACCATGTTCCACTGATACCCTTATTCCAGAACAAACAACCTACTGGAAGGTTAGCCAGATGGACCTTGACTATCCAAGAGTTCAATCCCACCTTTGAGCATTTACCTGGCAAGTCAAATGTAGTCGCAGATGCCTTATCGCGACATGTTAGTATAGTAACTGCAGATCCTCCATTTAGTGCTGAAGATGTAAAGAATGCTCAACGAACAGATCCCATGTGGTCTGGTGTGATTCGATTCCTGCTCCAGGAAGATCTTATTCTGACTGTGAAGCCACCAGCACCCATCAGTGACTTTGTCATGAACGAAGAATTACTGTATCGAACAGCCGAGTTGGGTACTCCTAGCAGAAGAGTATACCAGTTAGTAATTCCACAGTCACTAGTGAATGTAGCCTTACAGCTAGTTCACGATGTACCAGGTGTTGCACACCCTGGTATGGATCGTTCAGTAAAACAAGCCAGATTGAAATACTTTTGGCCTCGTATGGCAACTGATATTTCTGAGTATGTTAAGAAATGTAGTGTCTGCATGCAACATAAAGGTAATGCTAATGGTCCTAATCCAATCCAAGTGTATCCAACTACTAGCGAACCGTGGGAAAGAGTTGCGCTAGATTTGTTAACTAATTTTCAATGTTCCTTCCAAGGTAACAAACATCTGTGTGTTATGGTAGACCATTTCACCAGATATTGTGAGTTAGTTCCTATTGCAGATAAGACTGCCGAGACAGTAGCTAAAGCGTTTAAAGAACGCATTATCTGCAGGCATACCACTCCTAAGTCCCTAGTAACAGATAATGGAGGTGAATTCTGTAATGAGATTCTTGAAAATTTGTGCACCTTGTACAAGATCTCTAAATCCACCATTGTTCCTCATCATCCTGCCAGCAATGGGTTAGCGGAACGAACCAATAAGAAAGTACTTGATGTCTTGAGAGCCACTATCAATCCCAACAGTGAAACTTGGGATGAAGTTATACCTGATGTGCAGTGTGCTATAAATTCTGCTTACAATGTTTCTATAGGTGACACTCCACATTATGCATTGTACGGTGTAGATAAATGTTTCCCTTATGAGTTGTTATATTCTAATCCGAAACCAAATTACAACCTTGATGATTTCATAGCAACTCGTACCAGCTTAGCTCAAAGTGTTTTTAGAAGAATCCGTGAAACACTTCATAAATCAACAGCTGAATTTACAAGAGTCGCAAACACTCGAGCAAAGCCATCCAAAATCAAAGTAGGTTCGAGAGTTATGCTGATTAACTTTAACAAAACGTCTTCAATGCCAAAGCTTGATCAAAAGTTTGTTGGTCCTTATCGAGTAGTTGAACATATCACTGGTAATAAGTATAAGGTTAGAGAGATTAGTACTGGTCAGTATAAAGAATCGCATTTAGATCATATGAAGTTAGTATGTGATGATAATGATGTTCCAACCCAGACTAATGTGACAGACTCTGACAATCCTCCTGATCCTGTACTCTCTTCCTCTGATACTCAGTCAGACGATCAACCTGAATGTCGTTATTCCCTACGTACACGACAGGTATTGAGAAATCCTCAAATAACATTTGTAACATCCAATTCAGATTTGCCTCAAATACAGCATGAGTTAGCCAATGCTACAGAGTTTGATCCTCCCAGAGATGACACCCATTCTGCATATGTCAATCTCACCCTAGCAGAGTTGGGGTTAAATGTAAATAACCTGTATAGATGAATAATTACAGTATCAACTTATCAGTATTCAAGAATTTTTTTTTGTGTGTTCATGTTCTCTCCGCATTCTGAGAGTTAACAGTCTAGATTTGAGTGCACCGAATCTGCCTTTCTGTTAAACACTCTTTCTTTGTATATATTCCTTCCTCAGAATCCGTAGATCACACGAATACAGATCGATCGATCAAATTTTTTTTTTATCACTTCTATTGTGTAATCTCAACGTTGAGTTTTAAGTTGTATTGCATTACAGTTTCAGTTACGTAAGCTTCCATTCCAATGTTCTACTTATGTATGTTATAATGTTTAATTGTTGTGTACTTTGACATTGTATAGAATCAGCCCAAGCCGTATACCTGCCATCTCTAGTTTGTATTAGTTGTATGTCGGGACGACATACGTCAGCGTCGCCGAGCTCTCAGTAGTAGTAACCAGTTACCAGTAACCACTGTGCCAGTTGACTCACGACCAACCGTCTCTGCCTGAGTCACTGTCTGAACTCATATTGTGCTGACCTGGCAGTATTCAAAGACCCCCTCACATATGGGTACTGTGGGCGGCCAGGCAGTCAGTGTTACGAGAGGAGCAAGGAGACTAGGTCACGGCTGTAGGGCTCTCTCCACATTATCTGTAATTATACGTACTACCAGCCTACGTGAGTATTATTTTACCCAATCCACGTGTTCGAACTCCCACATGATAACTGCAGAGAGTGAGAGTAAGAGGATACAATGAGAGTAAGAGCGCACTGTGATAGTAAGAGCACACAGTGAGAGTAATATCACACAATGAGAGTAAGAACAAACAGTGAGAGTAAGAGCACACAGTGAGAGCAAGAGCACAAAGTTAAAGTAAGAGCACACAGTGGGAGTAAGAGCGCACAGTGAGAGTAAGAGCATGCAGTGAGAGTATGAGCACACAGTGAGAGTAAGAGCACACAGTGAAAGTACAAGCACACATTGAGAATAAGAGCACACAGTTAGAGCAAGAGCAAACAGTGAGTGTAAGAGAACACAGAGAGAGTAAGAGCACACAGTGAGAGTAAGAGCACACAGTGAGAGTAAGAGCACACATTGAGAATAAGAGCACACAGTGAGAATAAGAGCACACAGGGAGAGAAAGTTCACACAGTGAGAGAAAGAGCACACAGTGAAAGTAAGAGCTCATAGTGAGAGTAGTAACACACAGTGAGAGTAAGAGCACATAGTGAGATTAAGAGCGCACAGTGAGAGTAAAAGCACACAGGGAGAGTAAGAGCAGACAGTGAGAGTTAAAGCACACAGTGAGAGTAAGAGCACAAAGTGAGAATGTGAGCACACAGCGAGAGTAAGAGCACACAGTGAGAGTAAGAGCACACAGTGAGAGTATGAGCACACAATGAGAGAAAGAGCACAAAGTGAGATTAAGAGCACACAGTGAGAGTAAATGCACAAAGTGCGAGCTATAGCACAAAGAGAGTAAGAGCACACAGTTAGAGTAAGAGCACACAGTGAGAATATGAGCACACAGTAAGAGCAAGAGCACACAGTGAGATTAAAAGCACATAGTGAGAGTAAGAGCACAGAGTGAGAGTAAGAGCACACAGTGAGAACATGAGGAAGCAGTGAGAGTAAGAGTGAATAGTGAGAGTAAGAGCATTCAGTAAGAGTAAGAGCACACGGTGAGAGTAAGAACACACAGTGAGAGTAAGAGCACACAGTGAGTGAAAAGCACACAGTGAGAGTAAGAGGACACAGTGAAAGTAAAAGCGCAGAGTGAGAGAAAGAGCACACAGTCAGAGTAAGAGCACACAGTGAGGGTAAGAGCACACAGTGAGAGCAAAACCTCACAGTGAGAGTAAAAGCACACAGTGAGAGAAAGAGGACACAGTGAAAGTAAAAGCACAGAGTGAGAGTAAGAGAGTGAGAGTGAGAGTAAGAGCACACAGTGAGAGAAAGAGAGTGAGAGTAAGAACACACAGTGAGCATAAAAGCACACAGTAAGAACACAGTGAGAGAGCACAAGAGTACACAGTGAGAGCAAGAGCACACAGTTAGAGTAATAGCACACATTGTGAGTGAGAGCACACAGTGAGAGTAAGAGTACACAGTGAGAGTAAGAGCGCACAGAGAGAGTAAGAGTACACAGTGAGAGCAAGAGCAAACAGTGATAGTAAAAGCACAGAGTGAGAGTAGGAACACATAGTGAGAGGAAAAGCACACAGTGAGAGCAAGAGCACACATTGAAAGTAAGAGTACACAGTGAGAGTAAGAGCACACAGTGAGAGTAAGAGCACACAGTGAGAGTAAGAGCACTCAGTGAGAGTAAGAGCACACAGTGAGAGTAAGAGCCCACAGTGAGAGTAAGAGCACATTGAGAATAAGAGTACACAGTGAGAGTAAGACCTCATAGTGAGAGTAAGAGCACACAGTGATAGTAGGAGCACACAGTGTAAGTAAGAGCACACAGTGAGAGTAAGAGCACACAGCGAGAGTAAGAGGGCGAAGTGAGAGTAAGAGCACAGACTGAGTGTAACAGCACACAGTGAGAGTAAGAGCACATAGTGAGATTAAGAGCGCACAATGAGAGTAAGAGCACACAGTGAGAGTAAGACCTCACAATGAGAGTAACAGCACACAGTGAGAGTAAGAGCACATAGTGAGATTAAGAGCGCACAGTGAGAGTAAGAGCACACAGTGAGAGTAAGACCTCACAATGAGAGTAACAGCACACAGTGAGAGTAAGAGCTCACAGTGAGAGTAGGAGCACACAGTGAGAGTAAGAGCACAGAGTGAGAGTAACAGCACACAGTGAGAGTAAGAGCACATAGTGAGAATAAGAGCGCACAGTGAGAGTAAGAGCACACAGTGAGAGTAAGACCTCACAATGAGAGTAACAGCACACAGTGAGAGTAAGAGCTCACAGTGAGAGTAGGAGCACACAGTGAGAGTAAGAGCACAGAGTGAGAGTAACAGCACACAGTGAGAGTAAGAGCACATAGTGAGAATAAGAGCGCACAGTGAGAGTAAGAGCACACAGTGAGAGTAAGAGCACACAGTGAGAGTTAAAGCACACAGTGAGAATAAGAGCACAGAGTGAGAGTAACAGCACATAGTGAGATTAAGAGCACAAAGTGAGAGTAACAGCACACAGTGAGAGTAAGAGCACAGAGTGAGAGTAACAGCACACAGTGAGAGTAAGAGCACATATTGAGATTAAGAGCGCACAGTGAGAGTAAGAGCGCACAGTGAGAGTAAGAGCACAAAGTGAGAGTAAGATCACACAGTGAGAGTAAGAGCACACAGTGAAAATAAGAGCACAGATTGACAGCTGAAGCACACAGTGAGAGTAAGAGCATATATTGAGATTAAGAGCACACAGTGAGAGTAAATGCACAAAGTGAGAGTTAAAGCACACAGTGAGAGTAAGAGCACACAGTGAGAGTAAGACCACATGGTGAGAGCTGAAGCACACAGTGAGAGTAAGAGCACACAGTGAAAGTAAATGCTCAAAGTGAGAGTTAAAGCACGCAGTGAGAGTAAGAGCACACAGTGAGAGTAAGAGCACACAGTAAGAGCAATAGCACACAGTGAGAGTAAAAGCACAGAGTGAGAGTAAGAGCACAGAGTGAGAGTAAGAGCACACAATGAGAGTAAGAGCTCACAGAATATGAGCACACAGTGAGAGTAAGAGTACACAGTGAAAGGAAAAGCGCAGAGTGAGAGTAAGAGCACACAGTGAGAGTAAGAGCACACAGTAGGAGTAAGAGCACACAGTGAGAGTAACTGCACAGAGAGAGAGTAAGAGGATACAGTGAGAGTAAGAGCACACAGTGAGAGTAAGAGCACCCAGTTTGAGTAAGAGCACTCAGAGATAATAAACGCACACAGTGAGAGTAAGAGCACACAGTGAGAGTAAGAGCAACCAGTGAGAGTAAGAGCACACAGTGAGAGTAAGAGCTCACAGTGAGAGTAAAAGCACAGTGAGAGTAAGAGCACACAGTGAGAGTAAGAGGACACAGTGAGAGTAAGAGCGCTCAATGAGCGTAAGAGCACACAATTGGAGTAAGAACACACAGTGAGAGTAAGAGCATACAGTGAGAATATGAGCACACAGTGAGAGTAAGAGCCCACAATGATAGTAAGAGCGCAGAGTGAAAATAAGAGCATACAGTCAGAGTAAGAGCACTCAGTGAGAGTAAGAGCACACAGTGGGAGAAAGAGGGCACAGTGAGAGTAAGAACACTCAGTGAGAGTAAAAGCACAGTGTGAAAGTGAGAGCACACAGAGAGAGTGAAAGCTCACAGAGAGAGTACTAGCGCTCAGTGAGAGTAAGAGCACACAGTGAGAACATGAGCACGCAGTGAGTGTAAGAGCACACAGTGAAAGTAAAAGCGCAGAGTGAGAGTAAGAGTGCACAGGGAGAGTAAGAGCACACAGTGAGGGTAAGAGCACACAGTGAGAGCAAAACCTCACAGTGAGAGTAAAAGCACACAGTGAGAGAAAGAGGACACAGTGAAAGTAAAAGCACAGAGTGAGAGTAAGAGAGCACAGAGAGTAAGAGCACACAGTGAGAGTAACTGCACAGAGTGAGAGTAAGAGGACACAGTGAGAGTAAGAGCGCACAGTGAGAGTAAGGGCACAAAGTGAAAGTAAGAGCACACAGTGAGAGTAAGAGCACACAGTGAGAATATGAGCACGCAGTGAGAGAAAGAGCCCACAGTGATAGTAAGAGCACACAGTGAGAGTAAGAGCATACAGTGAGAAAAAGAGCACTCAGTGAGAGTAAGAGCACACAGTGGGAGAAAGAGCGCACAGTGAGAGTAAGAACACACAGTGAGCATAAAAGCACACAGAGAGAGTACAAGCGCACAGCGAGAGTAAGAACACAGTGAGAATAAGAGCACACAGTGAGAGCAAAAGCACACAGTGAGAGTAAGAGCACACAGAGAGTAAGAGCACACAGTGAGAGCAAGAGCACACAGTTAGAGTAACTGCACAGAGTGAGAGTAAGAGCACACAGTGATAGTAAGAGCACACAGTGAGAGTAAATGCACACGGTGAGAGTAAGAGCACACAGTGAGAGTAAATGCACACGGTGAGAGTAAGAGCACACAGTGAGAGTAAATGCACACAGTGAGAGTAAGAGGACACAGTGAAAGTAAAAGCGCAGAGTGAGAGTAAGAGCACACAGTGAGAGTAAGAGCACACAGTGAGAGTAAGAGCACACAGTGAGAGTAAGAGCACACAGTGAGAGTAAGAGCACACAGTGAGAGTAAGAGCACACAGTGAGAGTAAGAGCACACAGTGAGAGCAAGAGCACAAAGTGAGAGTAAGAGCACACAGTGATAGTAAGAGCACACAGTGTGAGTAAGAGCATACAGTGAGAGTAAGAGCACTCAGTGAGAGTAAGAGCACACAGTGGGAGAAAGAGCGCACAGTGAGAGTAAAAGCACAGCGTGAGAGTAAGAGCACACAGTGAAAGTGAAAGCACACAGAGAGAGTACGAGCGCACAGTGAGAGTAAGAACACAGTGAGAGTAAGAGCACACAGTGAGAGTAAAAGCACACAGTGAGAGTAAGAGCATACAATGAGAGTAAGAGCACACAGTGAGAGCAAGAGCACACAGTTAGAGTAATAGCACACATTGTGAGTGAGAGCACACAGTGAGAGTAAGAGTACACAGTGAGTGCAAGAGGACACAGTGAGAGTAAGAGCGCACAGAGAGAGTAAGAGTACACAGTGAGAGCAAGAGCAAACAGTGATAGTAAAAGCACAGAGTGAGAGTAGGAACACATAGTGAGAGTAAGAGCATACAGCGAGAGTAAGAGCACACAGTGAGAGTAAGAGCACACAGTGAGAGTAAGAGCACACAGTGAGAGTAAGAGCACACAGTGAGAGTAAGAGCACACAGTGAGAGTAAGAGCACACAGTGAGAGTAAGAGCACACAGTGAGAGTAAGAGCACACAGTGAGAGTAAGAGCACACAGTGAGAGAAAGAGCCCACAGTGATAGTAAGAGCACACAGTGAGAGTAAGAGCACGCAGTGTGAGTAAGAGCACGCAGTGAGAGTAAGAGCACACAGTGAGAGAAAGAGCCCACAGTGATAGTAAGAGCACACAGCGAGAGTAAGAGGACGAAGTGAGAGTAAGAGCACAGACTGAGAGTAACAGCACACAGTTAGAGTAAGAGCACATAGTGAGATTAAGAGCGCACAGTGAGATTAAGATCGGACAGTGAGAGTAAATGCACAAAGTGAGAATATGAGCACACAGTGAGAGTAAGAGCACTCAATGATATTAAGAGCACACAGCGAGAGTAAGAGCTCACAGTGAGAGTAAGAGCACACAGCGAGAGTAAGAGCTCACAGTGAGAGTAAGAGCACACAGTGAGAGTAAGAGCACACAGGGAGAGTAAGAGCTCACAGTGAGATTAAGAGCACACAGTGAGAGTAAATGCACAAAGTGAGAGTTAAAGCACACAGTGAGAGTAAGAGCACTCAATGAGATTAAGAGCACACAGCGAGAGTAAGAGCTCACAGTGAGATTAAGAGCACACAGTGAGAGTAAATGCACAAAGTGAGAGCTAAAGCTCACAGTGAGAGTAAGAGCACACAGTGAGAGTAAGAGCACACAGTGAGAATATGAGGACTCAGTAAGAGCAAGAGCACGCAGTGAGATTAAGAGCACACAGTGAGAGTAAGAGCACAGAGTGAGAGTAAGAGCACAGAGTGAGAGTAAGAGCACACATTGAGAGTAAGAGCACACAGTGAGAATATGAGCACACATTGAGAGTAAGAGTACACAGTGAGAGTAAGAGCGCAGAGTGAGAGTAAGAGCGCACAGTAAGAGTAAGAGCACACAGTGAGAGTAAGAGCACACAGTAAGAGTAAGAGCACACAGTGAGAGTAACTGCACAGAGTGAGAGTAAGAGGACACAGTGAGAGTAAGAGCTCACAGTGAGAGTAAGAGCACTCACTGAGAGTAAGAGCACACAGTGGGAGTAAGAGCACACAGTGAGAGAAAGAGGACAGTGAAAGCAAAAGCGCAGATTGAGAGTAAGAGCGCACAGTGAGAGTAAGAGCACACAGTAAGAGTAAGAGCACACAGTGAGAGTAACTGCACAGAGTGAGAGTAAGAGCACACAGTGGGAGTAAGAGCACACAGTGAGAGTAAAAGCACACAGTAAGAGAAAGAGGACAGTGAAAGCAAAAGAGCAGAGTGAGAGTAAGAGCACTCAGAGATAATAAACGCACACAGTGAGAGCAAGAGCACAAAGTGAGAGTAAGAGCACACAGTGAGAGTAAGAGCACCCAGTGAGAGTAAGAGCACACAGTGAGAGTAAGAGCTCACAGTGAGAGTAAAAGCACAGAGAGAGTAAGAGCACACAGTGAGAGTAAGAGGACACAGTGAGAGTAAGAGCTCACAGTGAGAGTAAGAGCACACAGTGAGAGTAACAGCACACAGTGAGAGTAAGAGCACACAGTGAGAATATGAGCACACAGTGAGAGTAAGAGCTCACAGTGAGAGTAAAAGCACAGAGAGAGTAAGAGCACACAGTGAGAGTAAGAGGACACAGTGAGAGTAAGAGCTCACAGTGAGAGTAAGAGCACACAGTGAGAGTAAAAGCACAGTGTGAGAGTAAGAGCACACAGTGAGAGTGAAAGCACGCAGAGAGAGTACTAGCGCACAGTGAGAGTAAGAACACAGTGAGAGTAAGAGCACACATTGAGAGTAAAAGCACACAGTGAGAGTAAGAGCACACAGTGAGAGTAAGAACACTCAGTGAGAGTAACAGCACACAGTGAGAGTAAGAGCACACAGTGAGAGTAAGAAAACACAGTGAGAGTAAAAGCACAGTGTGAGAGTAAGAGCATACATTGAGAGTGAAAGCACGCAAAGAGAGTACTAGCGCACAGTGAGAGTAAGAACACAGTGAGAGTAAGAGCACACATTGAGAGTAAAAGCACACAGTGAGAGTAAGAGCAGACAGTGAGAGTAAGAGCACACAGTGAGAGTTAAAGCACACAGTGCGAGAAAGAGCACACAGTGAGAGTAAGAGCACAAAGTGAGAGTTAAAACACACAGTGACAGCAAGAGCACACAGTGAGAATATGAGCACACAGTGAAAGTAAGAGCACACTGTGAGAGTAAGTGATAAATAGTGAGAGTAAGAGCAGAGAGTGAGAGTAAGAGCACACAGTGAGAGTAAGAGCACACAGTGAAAGTAAGAGCACATAGTGAGAGTAAGAGCACACAGTGAAAGTAAGAGCACACAGTGAGAGTAAGAGCTCACACTAAGAGTAAGAGCACACAGTGAGAGTAAGAGCACACAGTGAGAGTAAGAGCACACAGTGAGAGTAAGAGGACACAGTGAGAGTAAGAGGACACAGTGAGAGTAAGAGGACACAGTGAGAGTAAGAGGACACAGTGAGAGTATGAGGACACAGTGAGAGTAAGAGCACACAGTGAGAGTAAGAGGACACAGTGAGAGTAAGAGGACACAGTGAGAGTAAGAGGACACAGTGAGAGTAAGAGGACACAGTGAGAGTATGAGGACACAGTGAGAGTAAGAGCACACAGTGAGAGTAAGAGGACACAGTGAGAGTAAGAGGACACAGTGAGAGTAAGAGGACACAGTGAGAGTAAGAGGACACAGTGAGAGTATGAGGACACAGTGAGAGTAAGAGGACACAGTGAGAGTAAGAGGACACAGTGAGAGTAAGAGCACACAGTGAGAGTAAGAGGACACAGTGAGAGTAAGAGGACACAGTGAGAGTATGAGGACACAGTGAGAGTAAGATCACACAGTGAGAGTAAGAGCACACAGTGAGAATAAGACTACTCAGTAAGAGTAAGATCACACAGTGAGAGTAAGAGCGCACAGTGAGAGTGAGAGCACACAGTGAGAGTAACAAACACAGTGAGAGTTAAAGCGCAGAGTGAGAGAAAGAGCACACAGTGAAAGTAAGAGCACACAGTGAGAGTAAGAGCTCACACTAAGAGTAAGAGCACAGAGTGAGAATATGAGCACATAGTGAGAGTAAGAGCGCGCAGTGAGAGTAAGAGCGCGCAGTGAGAGTAAGAGCACACTGTGAGAGTAAGAGCACACTGTGAGAGTTAAAGCACAAAGTGAGAGTAAGAGCACACAGTGAGAGTAAGAGCACTCAGTGAGAGTAAGAGCACACAGTGAGAGTTAAAGCACACAGCGAGAGTAAGAGCACACAGTGATAGTAAGAGCTTGCACTAAGAGTAAGATAACACAACCTGGAGTTTACCTGGAGAGAGTTCCGGGGGTCAACGCCCCCGCGGCCCGGTCTGTGATCAGGCCTCCTAGTGGATCAGAGCCTGATCAACCAGGCTGTTGCTGCTGGCTGCACGCAAACCAACGTACGAGCCACAGCCCGGCTGATCAGGAACTGACTTTAGGTGCTTGTCCAGTGCCAGCTTGAAGACTGCCAGGGGTCTGTTGGTAATCCCCCTTATGTGTGCTGGGAGGCAGTTGAACAGTCTCGGGCCCCTGACACTTATTGTATGGTCTCTTAACGTGCTAGTGACACCCCTGCTTTTCATTGGGGGGATGTTGCATCGTCTGCCAAGTCTTTTGCTTTCGTAGTGAGTGATTTTCGTGTGCAAGTTCGGTACTAGTCCCTCTAGGATTTTCTAGGTGTATATAATCATGTATGTCTCCCTCCTGCGTTCCAGGGAATACAGGTTTAGGAACCTCAAGCGCTCCCAGTAATTGCGGTGTTTTATCTCCGTTATGCGCGCCGTGAAAGTTCTCTGTACATTTTCTAGGTCGGCAATTTCACCTGCCTTGAAAGGTGCTGTTAGTATGCAGGAATATTCCAGCCTAGATAGAACAAGTGACCTGAAGAGTGTCATCATGAGCTTGGCCTCCCTAGTTTTGAAGGTTCTCATTATCCATCCTGTCATTTTTCTAGCAGATGCGATTGATGCAATGTTATGGTCCTTGAAGGTGAGATCCTCCGACATGATCACTCCCAGGTCTTTGACGTTGGTGTTTCGCTCTATTTTGTGGCCAGAATTTGTTTTGTACTCTGATGAAGATTTAATTTCCTCATGTTTACCATATCTGAGTAATTGAAATTTCTCATCGTTGAACTTCATATTGTTTTCTGCAGCCCACTGAAAGATTTGGTTGATGTCCGCCTGGAGCCTTGCAGTGTCTGCAATGGAAGACACTGTCATGCAGATTCGGGTGTCATCTGCAAAGGAAGACACGGTGCTGTGGCTGACATCCTTGTCTATGTCGGATATGAGGATGAGGAACAAGATGGGAGCGAGTACTGCGCCTTGTGGAACAGAGCTTTTCACCGTAGCTGCCTCGGACTTTACTCTGTTGACGACTACTCTCTGTGTTCTGTTAGTGAGGAAATTATAGATCCATCGACCGACTTTTCCTGTTATTCCTTTAGCACGCATTTTGTGCGCTATTACGCCATGGTCACACTTGTCTTTTTGTCTTCTAGTGCATTTAGGACCTTGTCGTAGTGATCCAATAGTTGAGACAGACAGGAGCGACCTGTTCTAAACCCATGTTGCAATGGGTTGTGTAACTGATGGGTTTCTAGATGGGTGGTGATCTTGCTTCTTAGGACCCTTTCAAAGATTTTTATGATATGGGATAAATTAGACACATGTGCAACTCTTGGGTATCTTTATTGAGGAAACGTTTCGCCACACAGTGGCTTCATCAGTCCATACAAAGGAGAATCTTGAAGAATAGGAGGAGAATGAGGTAATCAGTCCCTCAACCTTGAGTCGATGTGGTCAGTCCATCAATCTTGAATAGAATACGGCATATGTGCGGAGAAGGAGCTTATAAACCGTTGGCAGGAGAGGTGAAGCAGTCAGAGGCAGTGTAACACTTATTCAATGTTGAAGTAGGTCGTGCCCAAGAATTAGGCAAGCGAAGAATTCCCAAGTATTAAGATCCCAAGAAGATGCAGTGTCTGACAGCACGTATGCCGTATTCTATTCAAGATTGATGGACTGACCACATCGACTCAAGGTTGAGGGACTGATTACCTCATTCTCCTCCTATTCTTCAAGATTCTCCTTTGTATGGACTGATGAAGCCACTGTGTGGCGAAACGTTTCCTCAATAAAGATACCCAAGAGTTGCACATGTGTCTAATTTATCAACATGTCGGTTCTCTGAACCATTCATCTACAAATGATATGGGATGTTAGTGCTATTGGTCTGTAGTTCTTTGCTGTTGCTTTACTGCCCCCTTTGTGGAGTGGGGCTATGTCTGTTGTTTTTAGTAACTGTGGGACGACCCCCGTGTCCATGCTCCCTCTCCATAGGATGGAAAAGGCTCGTGATAGGGGCTTCTTGCAGTTCTTGATGAACACAGAGTTCCATGAGTCTGGCCCTGGGGCAGAGTGCATGGGCATGTTATTTATTGCCTGTTCGAAGTCATTTGGCGTCAGGATAACATCGGATAGGCTTGTGTTAATCAAATTTTGTGGCTCTCTCATAAAAAATTCCTTTTGATCTTCGACTCTCAGTCTGGTTAGCGGCTTGCTAAAAACTGAGTCATATTGGGACTTGAGTAGCTCACTCATTTCCTTGCTGTCATCTGTGTAGGACCCATCTTGTTTAAGTAGGGGCCCAATACTGGACGTTGTTCTCGACTTTGATTTGGCATAGGAGAAGAAATACTTTGGGTTTCTTTCGATTTCATTTATGGCTTTTAGTTCTTCCCGCGATTCCTGACTCCTAAAGGATTCTTTTAGCTTAAGTTCGATGCTTGCTATTTCTCTGACCAGTGTCTCCCTACGCATTTCAGATATATTGACCTCTTTTAGCCGCTCTGTTATTCTTTTCCGTCGCCTGTAAAGGGAGCGCCTGTCTCTTTCTATTTTACATCTACTCCTCCTTTTTCTTAGAGGAATAAGCCTTGTGCATACATCGAGTGCCACCGAGTTAATCTGTTCTAGGCATAAGTTGGGGTCTGTGTTGCTTAGTATATCTTTCCAGCTTATATCGTTTAGGACTTGGTTTACTTGGTCCCACTTTATGTTTTTGTTATTGAAGTTGAGTTTGGTGAATGCTCCCTCGTGACTAATCTCATTATGTCGGTCTGGGGCTCCACGCATACATGTCTGAACCTCAATTATGTTGTGATCTGAGTATATTGTTTTTGATATGGTGACATTTCTTATCAGATCATCATTGTTAGTGAAGATGAGGTCTAGTGTATTCTCCAGTCTAGTAGGCTCTATTATTTGCTGGTTTAAATTGAATTTTGTGCAGAGATTTAAAAGCTCGTGTGAGTGTGAGTTTTCATCAGAGCTGCCTCCTGGTGTTATTACTGCAACAATATTATTTGCTATATTCCTCCATTTTAGGTGCCTTATGTTGAAATCCCCCAGGAGCAAGATGTTGGGTGCAGGAGCTGGAAGATTTTCCAGACAGTGGTCAATTTTTAACAGCTGTTCCTGGAATTGCTGGGATGTTGCATCCGGAGGCTTGTAGACTACCACAATGACTAGGTTTTGGTTCTCGACCTTTACTGCTAAAACTTCCACTACATCATTTGAGGCATTAAGCAATTCTGTGCAAACAAGTGACTCTGCAATGTACAGGCCAACCCCCCCCCCCTTTTGCCTTTTCACTCTGTCACATCTGTATAGGTTGTAACCTGGTATGCATATTTCGTTGTCCAAGTGATCCTTTATGTGGGTCTCAGTGAAAGCCGCGAACATTGCCTTTGCCTCTGCAAGCAGTCCACGGATGAAAGGTATTTTGTTGTTTGTTGCTGGCTTTAGACCTTGTATATTTGCAAAGAAGAATGTTATCGGACTGGTGGTATTGTTGGTACTGGGGGGATGATTTTTTTTCCGGCATTAGTATCTGTATCTGTTGGTTTGGAGTGGAGGCCATCGACTGTGGTTCCACTCCAGGAATGACTGGATTTGGTGTACGATTTCTGCCATTTCCTGCCAGTTTTTTTTCCTTCCTGGCACTAAAAAACCTCTCCCTCTTGAGTGGCTGTGGCTACCCAGGTTTTCCCATGGCCTGGATGTTTTGTATCTTTTTGTGCCCTTTAGATGGTATGCCTGGCAATTTAAGTTATAGCACAGTCTTTCCTGTACTGAAGAGGTACACAGTTCAGGGTGAAAAAGCTTACAGGAAGGGAGTTTGCATTTTCCTGTTGTCATATGGGCATGGCATTTTCTAGGGTGGTCATAGTTGCACGTCCCATCTGTTTTTCCAGATTTCCCATGCCAGCAGATACCAAGTGCACAGTATGTGCAGAGGCTTGGTTTCCGTTTGCCTTGGGTTTCTGTGACTGTATTTCCTGTTGGTGCATGTTTCCCTGTCTTACTTCTATCCTCCCTAGCACCAACAATGGAGCTCCCACCAGTTGTTTTTGGTAATATATCCTCACTATTGCTAGTGGAGTCCTCTTGTTTGCTATTTCCTGCGGTATTTCTAGTTTGCAATATTGGTTTTATCTTATCTTTGACTACACTTGTTTACCTACTATGGCTCCTGTCCCCTATGAGGTCATTTATATGTATTCCTTCCTGCGTATAATTCCCGACTACCTGGACAAAATCTCCAGCTTCATCATTACTGTCTCCCAGGACAGCATCTCCAGCTTCCCCATTACTGTCTCCCAGGACAGCATCTCCAGCTTCCCCATTACTGTCTCCCAGGACAGCACCTCCAGCTTCACCATTACTGTCTCCCAGGACAGCACCTCCAGCTTCACCATTACTGTCTCCCAGGACAGCACTATCAGCCCCACATTTACTGACTACCAGGACTTCATCTCCAGCCTTACAGTTTCTGACTACATGGCCAGTATCAAGGGCAGTACCATTCAGCCCAGACTTTTTATGTTCCCATCTGTTGTAGAAAGCTTCCAGGTTTTCTATGAAAGCAGCTTTGATGTTGTCCTCTTTTAATACCCTTGTGATTTTAGTCCACAGATTTATCTCATTTGGCCATACCCAAAAACACTTCCCTGTTTTAATACTGCTTGTAGCTAGTTCTTGGATATCTGCACAAGGGGCGTGACACCAATTTCCACAAAAATGACAATTTATCCATGTGGAAGCCCGTTTGTTTGACTGACCACAGACTACACACAGCTTCATAATGATTTGAATGGTTGATTTACTGCAATTCTACTAGCAACCTCTTGAATATTCTATTAATAACCTTAAATGAAGGTCTAGCTATTTGTATTTCTGTTTCTAACTGTTTTTGTATATTGGACAGCTTACCGTGCACGTTCCTGAGAGTATGAGCACACAGTGTGAGTAAGAGCACACAGTGAGAGTTAAAGCACACAGTGAGAGTAAGAGCACACATTGAGAGTTAAAGCACACAGTGATAGTAAGCGCAAACAATGATAGTAAGAGCTTACACTAAGAGTAAGATCACACAATGAGAGTAAGAGCACACAGTGAGAGTAAGAGCACACAGTGAGAGTAAGAGCACACAGTGAGAGTAAGAGCACACATTGAGAATAAGAGCACACAGTGAGAATAAGAGCACACAGTGAGAGTAAGAGCACACAGTGTGAGTAAGAGCACACAATAAGAGTAAGAGCACACAGTGAGAGTAAGAGCACACAGTGAGAGCAAGAGCGCACAGTGAGATTAAGAGCACACATTAAGAATAAGAGCACACAGTGAGAGTTAAAGCACACAGGGAGAGTAAGAGCATACATTGATAGTAGAGCTCTCTCTAAGAGTAAGAGCACACAGTGAGAGTAAGAGCACACAGTGAGAGTAAGAGCACACAGTGATAGTAAGAGCACACAATGAGAGCAAGAGTACACAGTGAGAGTATGAGGACACAGCGAGAGTAAGAGCGCACAGTGAGAGTGAGAGCACACAGTGAGAGTAAGACACACAGTGAGAGTAAGACACACAGTGAGAGTTAAAGCACAGAGTGAGAGTAAGAGCACACAGTGATAGGAGGAGCTCACACTAAGAGTAAGAGAACAGAGTGAGAATAAGAGCACACAGTGAGAGTAATATCACACAGGGAGAGTAAGAGCGCACAGTGAGAGTAAGAGCACATAGTGAGAGTTAGAGCACACAGTGAGATTTAAAGCAAAGAGTGAGAGTAAGAGCACACAGTGATAGTTAAAGCACACAGTGAGAGTAAGAGCACACAGTGAGAGTAAGAGCTCACAGTGAGAGTAAGAGCGCAAAGTGAGAGTAAGAGCACAAAGTGAGAGTAAGAGCTCACAGTGAGAGTAAGAGCACACAATGAGAGTAAGAGCACAAAGTGAGAGTAAGAGCTCACAGTGAGAGTAAGAGCTCACAGTGAGAGTAAGAGCACACAATGAGAGTAAGAGCACAAAGTGAGAGTAAGAGCACAAAGTGAGAGTAAGAGCTCACAGTGAGAGTAAGAGCACACAGTGAGAGTAAGAGCACACCGTGAGAGTAAGAGCTCACAGTGAGAGTAAGAGCACACAGTGAGAGTAAGAGCACACAATGAGAGTAAGAGCACACAGTGAGAGTAAGAGCACACAGTGAGAGTAAGAGCACACCGTGAGAGTAAGAGCACACCGTGAGAGTAAGAGCTCACAGTGAGAGTAAGAGCACACAGTGAGAGTAAGAGCACACGGTGAGAGTAAGAGCACACAGTGAGAGTAAGAGCACACCGTGAGAGTAAGAGCTCACAGTGAGAGTAAGAGCACACCGTGAGAGTAAGAGCTCACAGTGAGAGTAAGAGCACACAGTGAGAGTAAGAGCACACCGTGAGAGTAAGAGCTCACAGTGAGAGTAAGAGCACACAGTGAGAGTAAGAGCACACAATGAGAGTAAGAGCACACAGTGAGAGTAAGAGCACACAGTGAGAGTAAGAGCACACAGTGAGAGTAAGAGCACACCGTGAGAGTAAGAGCTCACAGTGAGAGTAAGAGCACACAGTGAGAGTAAGAGCACACAATGAGAGTAAGAGCACACAGTGAGAGTAAGAGCACACAGTGAGAGTAAGAGCACACAGTGAGAGTAAGAGCACACCGTGAGAGTAAGAGCTCACAGTGAGAGTAAGAGCACACAGTGAGAGTAAGAGCACACGGTGAGAGTAAGAGCACACAGTGAGAGTAAGAGCACACAGTGAGAGTAAGAGCACACGGTGAGAGTAAGAGCACACAGTGAGAGTAAGAGCACACAGTGAGAGTAAGAGCACACATTGAGAGTAAGAGCACACAGTGAGAGTTAGTGCACACAGTGAGAGTAAGAGCGCACAGTGAGAGTTAGTGCACACAGTGAGAGTTAGTGCACACAGTGAGAGTAAAAGCACTCAGTGAGAGTAAGAGCACACAGTGAGAGTTAGTGAACACAGTGAGAGTAAAATCAAACAGTGAGAGCAAGTGCACACAGTGAGAGTAAGAGCACACAGTGAGAGTTAGTGCACACAGTGAAAGTAAAAGCACACAGTGAGAGCAAGTGCACACAGTGAGAGTAAGAGCACACAGTGAGAGTTAGTGCACACAGTGAGAGTAAAAGCACACAGTGAGAGCAAGTGCACACAGTGAGAGTAAAAGCACACAGTGAGAGTTAGTGCACACAGTGAGAGTAAAAGCACACAGTGAGAGTAAAAGCACACAGTGAGAGTAAGTGCACACAGTGAGAGTAAGTGCACACAGTGAGAGTAAGATCACACAACAACACTGCTCAGGAAGCTACAGCTCACTGAAGCTGCTGTCACTGAGTGTCACAAGATCCGCCCAGTACTCCCCTTGTACCACTCACCTGCTGCTGCCTACCCACTTACCCACCTAACCATCACCCCGCCTACCACCTACCCACTTACCAAATATCTCACCTCCCCACCTCCCCATCTTTCCACCTACTTACCTCCCGACCTTCTAATGTCTCCACCACCCCAACTACCCTTCTCCCCACTCCCCACCAACTTACCTCACCACCTACTAACCTTCCCATCTCACCATATACTCACCTTCCCACTTACCCACCAACTCCCCTCCTCACTTACCCACCTACTCTCCTCCCCACTTACCCACCTACTCACTTCCCCTCTTACTCACATCACCATCTACTCACCGACCCACCTACTCATCTCCCCATCTACACACCTTCCCTCCTTCTCACCGCCCCACCTACCAACCTACTCACCTCCCCACCCACCAACCTTCCCACCTACTCTCCTCCCCACATAGTCACATCACCACCAAACCACCTCCCCACCTACTCACCTGCTCACTTCCGCACCTACTCACTTCCCACCTACTCACGTCCCCGCTTTTCTACCTATTCACCTCCCCACATCCCCACGTCCTCACATACTCACCTCCCAACCTACCCACCTAACCAACTACTGACCTCCCCACCTACTCACCTCCCCAACTACTATCGTACCCATCTCCCCACCTCCCCACCCATTCACTTCATCACCTACACATCTCCCCACCTACTCAACTCCCCACCTCCATACCTAATCCCCTCGCCATCTACTTACCTCCTAACCTACTCACCAGTCCACCTACCCACCTACTCATATCCCCAACTGCTCACTTTCCCCCCTACCCACCTCCAAACCTTCCTACATCCCCACCTACTAACCTCCCCACCTACTCACCACTCGCGTCCCCACCAACCCACCTCCTCACCTACTCACCTCACCACCTACCCACCTACTCACCTCCCCATCTACTCACCTACCCACCTGCTCACCTCCCCACCTACTCACATCCCCACCTACTCACCTCTCCACCTACTCACCTCTCCACCTACTCACCTCTCCACCTACTCACTTTCCCACCCACTCACCTCTCCACCTACTCACCTCCCCACCTGCTCACCTCTCCACCTACTCACTTCCCCATCTACTCAGCTCTCCACCTACTCAACTCCACACTTACTCACCTCTCCACCTACTCACTTCCCCACCTGCTCACCTCTCCACCTACTCACATCCCCACCTACTCACCTCTCCACCTACTCACCTCCCCATCTGCTCACCTCTCCACCTACTCACTTCCCCACCTGCTCACCTCTCCACCTACTCACATCCCCACCTACTCAACCCTCCACCTACTCACTTCCCCACTTGCTCACCTCTCCACATACATCCCCACCTACTCATCTCTCCACATCTTCACCTACTCATCTCCCCACCTACTCACCTCTCCACCTACTCACTTCCCCTCCTACTCACCTCTCCACCTACTCACTTCCCCACCTACTCACCTCTCCACCTACTCACTTCCCCATCTACTCACCTCTCCACCTACTCACATCCCCACCTACTCACCTCTCCACCTACTCATCTCCCCACCTACTCAACTCTCCACCTACTCACCAGTCCACCTACCAACTTCCCCACCTACTCATATCCCCAACTGCTCACTTTCCCCCAACCCACCTCCAAACCTTCCTATATCCCCACCTACTAACCTCCCCACCTACTCACCTCCCCGCGTCTCCACCAACCCACCTCCTCACCTACTCACCTCACCACCTACCCACCTACTCACCTCCCCATCTACTCACCTACCCACCTGCTCACCTCCCCACCTACTCACATCCCCACCTACTCACCTCTCCACCTACTCACCTCCCTACCTACTCACTTCCCCACCTACTCACCTCCCCACTTACACACCTCCAAACCTTCCCTCTTCCCCTCCTCTTCACCTCCCCACATATTCACTTCCCCACCTACTCACCTCTCCACCTGCTCACCTCTCCACCTACTCACATCCCCGCCTACTCACCTCTCCACCTACTCACCTCCCCACCTACTCAACTCTCCACCTACTCACTTCCCCACCTACTCACCTCTCCGCCTACTCACCTCCCCACTTACCCACCTCCAAACCTTCCCTCTTCCCCTCCTCTTCACCTCCCCACCTATTCACTTCGCCACCTTCCCTCCTACTCACCTCCCCATCTACTCTGCTCACCTCCCCATCTACTCACCTTCCCACTTACTCACCTTCCTACCTCCCCACCAACCCATCTCCCCACCTAATTACCTTCTTCCTTCCCTACCTACTCACCTCCCCACCTACTCACCTTCCCACCTACTCGCTTCACCACCTACCCATCTCCCCGCCTACTCACCTCCCCCTTATTCACGTCCCCTCCTACCCACCTCCCCACCTACTTACCTCCTCACCTACTCACCACCTCATTTACTCACCTCTATACCTTCTCATCACCCCACCTACTCACCTCCCCACCTACCCATCACCCCACCTCCCTACCTTCTCATTTCCCCACCTTCCCACCCCCTTTCCTACTCACCTCCGAACCTCCCCACATACTCTTCTTCCCACCTACTCGCGTCCTTACCTACTCACATCCTCACCTTCTCACCTCCTTTCCTACTCACCTCCGAACCTCCCCACCTACTCAACTCCCCACTTACCCATCACTCCACCTCCCCTCTTCTCACCTCCACGCCTACTCACCACATCACCTACTCACCTCCCTTCCTACTCACCTCCCCACCTACCAACCTCTCCATCTACCCACCTCGACTCCTACACACCTCCCCACCTACTCACCTTTGCACCTACTCACCTCCCACCTATCAACCTCTCCACCTATTCACCTCCCAACCTACTCACCTGCCCACCTACCCACCTATTCACCTCCCAACCTACTCACCTCCCCAACTCCCCACCTCTCCACCTCGCCTCCTATTCACATCCCTACCTACTCACCTCCCCACCTACCCACCACCCCACCTACTTACATCATCCCCACCTCCCCACCTCCCCAACTACTCACCTCCCCACCTACTCACCTTCCCATCTCCCCACCTGCTCACCGTCCCACCTACTCACATCCTCACTTACTCACCTCTCCCCTAATCACCTCGTCACATACTCACCTCCCCACCTACTAACCTCTCCCCTACACAACAACACTGCTCAGGAAGCTACAGCTCACTGAAGCTGCTGTCACTGAGTGTCACAAGATCTGCCCAGTGTTCCCCTTGTACCACTCACCTGCTGCTGCCTACCCACTTACCCACCTAACCAGCACCCTGCCTGCCATCTAAAAACCTCCCCATTTACCCAACACCTCACCTCCTCACCTACCCACCCCTCCACCTGCTTACCTCCCGACCTACTAACGTTTCCATCTCCCTTACTACCCCTC